>NC_050586.1:6255000-6517500 GCF_013368585.1 Megalops cyprinoides
TCTTTTCTTTGGATCTTTTTGATCATCAGGCAGCTCTGTGCTGCTGGACCCTTTCAATTTCCATCAGCATTACTCAATTAGACTTTCCAAGATGAAATTACCATGTACAGAGCGGCCGAGAGGTGCATTAATTTTGTTTTGTTAGTCATTAAAGAGACATTCTTTCTCTAAGAGTGTATTTCATCAGTTGTGGAGGGAGCATCCAGTGAAACGTAATGTTC
Source organism: Megalops cyprinoides (assembly GCF_013368585.1). Lineage (NCBI taxonomy): Eukaryota > Metazoa > Chordata > Actinopteri > Elopiformes > Megalopidae > Megalops > Megalops cyprinoides. The sequence goes on from NC_050586.1 coordinate 6,255,222, forward strand.
TAAGGATGATCACATGGTAGCCATCTGACCACCATCTTTCTCAATTAGTATGATCAAGAAATAACATATAGGTCAGCAATAGGAACAAACAAATGAATAAAAAAGTAAAATCAATGGTAAATCTCACCACTTGCAATGACTGGGGAGTAACAGAGAGAGAGACCGACAGAGCTACTGCATTAACCCCCCCCCCCCCCCCCCCATTAGAATGTCTAACCCTGTGATATGTGACACACAGAAACTAATCTGATTGTTACACATCACAGATAAATTTGACAAGCCTCACGCAACCACTCAGGGCAGACAAGCTAGTCTGCTGAGGATCTAACAGTTAAAGATGCAGTAAAAAATCATTCCTCTTAGGAGATTAAACAGAATCCTGAGTTTTCCAGGGGCTTCAGCCCATGGGTTCTCAGGGGGAGGAGTCAAAGGGAGAAGAGCCTATCATATGGAACAAGGGGAGGAGTCTGTGGAAAATGTGTCAACTAAAAGGTGAGGAGTCCAGTTAGTTTAAAGACAGTGTCGCAGAAGTGTTGCACTGTGCTTACCGTAAGCGGGTTGTCTATGGTGTTCTGCACAGCAGCCGCCAGGCCTTCCTTCATCATGCGGGTCAAGCCGTAGAACTCGTGCTGCTGGTCGATCTCGAACAGCCCCAGCAGCTTCCACTGCTGCCTCAGACCCCCCCATAACCGCCTCTTCACCGTCCGAGAGCGCCGATGCGCTGGCATCTCAGTCTGACACGCAAACACACGCACACTGTGGTGAACATTGTGTCCAGACACGCGCACACATGAACGCACATCAATACATGCTATATAGAGATGACATTTCGTGTCACTCATACTCAGGGTTCAAATTACAGTATGTGACCACAAGATAGCTGTGCGCCTCTTCATTGACTTGAACATGAAGCATTGCCCTTTTGCGTGTAGAGAACAGGGAAGTCGAAATCTTTCCAGAGCATTCAACCGTATTTGAATGAACTGTGAACAGAGTAAATCAATGCAGCTTTATGGGTCCTTAATTGATGAAGGATTGAAAGTCACTACTGTTACCAAACAATTGACTGGCCAGGCACGACATTATCCATGTATCCAAACAAAGCACATGTTAAAATGAACAACAGAGCCACTTCCCACTGCACACAAAATGTAAGTAATTAACCCCTTTCAAAGCAGGTCCCAAAGCTGATGTGTTACTCCCTGGGGAGAGGGAGACATACAAATCCATCTCTTTCAGTCCCTGAAGGTTGCTGGTTCATGACTGCCCAGGAGATTGCCTCCAGCTGAACTTCCCATTTCAAATCGGTCAATACACTTTTATAGCTTTGCTGTTTCAGCCCGGCTATCCGGGACCCTGAATGAAAGGTCAATCCATTTCAGAGATGTGCAGTCAGTTTTGGCTTCCCATCAGCCCATTTACTCTGTCTGGAATGGTTCCCCTCGCACAGCCAACCACAGAATTGGAAGCTGGTCTCTTGCTAACAATCACACACACACACACACAAAGCCCATGACAGAGCATACTACTTTTTCCATCATATTGGGAAACCGCAAATAAGAACAGTAACGCCTCTATTATTGGGACACGGGAAAAGCTATTTTAATCCCAATCAGAGAGGAATGATGATAATATGGAGCCTGCACTCCACATGAATAATAAAACATACCAAAATCAGTGTACGCGCTGAATCGCATAAAACACCGGCTTGACATCTCTGCAAATAGTACATTTATTCGGTATGGGTTGCGTTTTACGTCTTGAAATACTTGCTACTGCTATGAATAAACAGAGTGAACCTGTTACTGTGTCAATATTAACTTTTTTTCACAACGATGCGTAAAAACCATCTAATCAGCAGCCAGACAGAACAAGATCGTCCTGCCAAACCGCAGTACCTGCAACGCGACGCAGCATCTTTTCTTAAAGACTACCAGATGTCAGAACCTGAGGGTGTACAAATTTATGCGTTGCGCATGGATTTAAAAACCTTGGTCGATTTTTTTGCTTTGTTACACGTCTTTCGGTCGTGAATAAGGTACAACGGGGCACTGAGAAGCGGCGCACTGTAAACGCGTAGATCTAGTAACATTGTCAGATTGTGGTCTTCGTTTCCAGCGTCAGTGCTCGATTGAAACGCATCTTACATACCTCAGCTTGACTCGTCATTGTCGCTTGTCATCGGGGTCCTTACAAACCAGTTTTGTAGTCCGGGAAAATCAGAGCGTTTTCCCCATCTTATGTAGCTAGTAGACAGTCTGCCGTTGTTCAACCTCGACTCCCCACATACCTCATTGTAGCAACGCTCGTGCAGCGAACAGCCACCAGCGACTCGCACCAGGCAACTCGTCGTTACGGCAAATATTGCTTTTCATGTCACAGGCCAGAGACGGTGTGGATGAATGCTCAAACATACTCAGCACGTTTTGATATGGGCTGTACCAAAGGTTCTAGCAACACGGCGCAGGGGTGCGCACAAGGCTGGATGAAAAAGCGGGAGGTAAAAAAGTATTTTACTTAACACCACTCGCTACGCACGAACAACGCCCTATGGCTGAACGAAGCCATGGAAAAAGTGCGCACGAACACTCGTCAGTGTGCCCTAATGTAAGAGTGGAAATAAGCAGTACGGCTGCGTTTCCAGAATTACATTTGCCTAGCTTGTGTAATATTGACAGCACTGCAGATTAAAAAAAGATTGGAGACGGTTTCACGCTGCCTTTGCGCTATGGAAAAGAATAAATAACACTACAGCATTTGTGGTGTATTATTTCACTCATTTTCAAATTTTAATTTAGTAAGCCAGATGTCCGAAAATATGAATTTAAACTGAAATGGAGATTAGTAGCCTATATTTTTTCCTAAAATAGCCTATGATTGTGTATAAACCCAGAGGCGTTATGAGTCAAACTTTAAATGAGTTATCTTCTAAATAAAATTAAGTGGTAGCTTGTCATTGAGCAACACACAGACACCGATACATTCACAGAATTGTGTGACAGAGGCACAATGATTTGCCAATTGTTAGTCAGCTAAATAGCAACTTGCCAAGACGCTACTCGTTATTAGCATGTTTGTGAAAACTGCTGTTATACTGTAATTCGTGCTGGCATTGACTGTCACCACAGATCCTAAAAGTCGTACTCCTACTTACTGTACTCAGGTACCTCACCAGCTGATGGTCGGGATTCCTTTGCCGTTAGAGACGATGTACTGTAGTCAAAACAGGGAAAATCCCTCAAAATGTCATGCAAGACTTTTGTCTGACTTGTTCATATCCGATACCTCCGATATCTCTTAAAGCAGTCACGACCACACCAACATGTGTCAGTGCCGCATTCCAGAACCATCAGGTTAGGCAGGAATTTCAAGGTGGGTCACGGTCAAGGTATAGCCTTGTCTCACAAAGATACATTTGTGAATGGATTGTCAGGAGCATCATAAGGTCGAGTTTACAATGGAGCTAAACTTCATTTGTTTTCCTCCACATCTCACGCAGCAACTATCTGTGGTGGGGTCAGACGAAGTTTGTATAAATTAAATAGATTGGTTTATATTTATTCCAACTTGTGAGAAAAGGGTTCATTATCTTGTGCAATTCAGCCTTCGTTTACAGACGATTTAAATAACAGCGTATACATAATGAGAGTGAGTGTAGCCTACTTTGAACATGTCAGTTGTGCCACTTGTTGCGCGCAAAACCAAAAAGTATAAAACATTTTCAAATAGCCTCGGTCCCTTTCAGTTATTTAACCGAGTTCATTAAATCCTAGAAGAAAATACATATTTTAATGTCGAATATTTTATAAACAGCTTTTCGTTCGCAAAGTAACAGTAAGAAGCATATATACATGTATACATACATATTTTATAAACTGCACATAACGATTGCTACATTACGTATCTGACACTGAAACAAACTGTTGCTCTGTCGCGTCACAATCAGCGCAGTACGAAGAACAATCGAAATTCTGTTTCACTGAAATGCATTTACATTTAAGGGAACTTTAACGTCATATATATTGTAAGTAATTTTTGTGCGAGCCACTGCACCTGTTGCTACTGGGCTCGGGGGTTGTCCCGATTCCTGCGTCACGCGGTGCAGTTAGGAACGAGCAGCGACGGGAGAGGGAGGGGTCGTGTCTCCTAAAATGGGTAGAGCTACCATGTGCTGTCAAACCCTGAGTTGTCTCAACCAATCAAAACAGTCATTGATTCGCCGTTAACAAATGATGGCTCCACGCATGTAAGTGTTCTGTGTAGAGTGTATTCCCCAAGCATAGAAGGTTGTGGGTTGAATCCAGACCTTTGCCATAGTAATGACCTTAAAAGCGGTCCTCACACCCTCTCTGGCCACAGCATTAAAAGGGAGTATTTGGAGACAAGGGGAAAAGCGTATAATCTTTGTTTGCTTATAGCGTTGTGTCCTTTGAACAATGAGTTTGGCCTAAGCTTTACTTTCATTCATGAATGTTGAAGGAAGATCCCATGGTGTGATTATTATCAGAATGTATTGGCAGTCATAGCATCAAGACAATGCCCCCTAGGCCTAGTGTGTGTGTGTGTGTGTGTAAATACATAAACTGATCAAAACTGAAAATTGGTCATCTCAAAATGATTAGCCTTAAATACATATATGTCACAGATATACATTTATGTATAGATACATTTTTTTCATTGCAGTATTGTATTACAGTGTACAAACATTGTTAAAATGAACAAATGGAAGATCTGTTCTTTAAGGGAAGAGGAATATTTATCACACATATGAGGTCCTGTATCTGTGGTTATATATACACCATATGGTAGCGATTAGTGTGGAGTGTTTCCTGGCTAAAATACAGAACTGAGACTGGGATGGAGGCTCGTTTAGCAGCTGCAATCCCTGCTGAGTCATCAAGCTGCATCACGTTTAAATCTCAGTGCCCCCCCCCGAGACTCCTGGAAAGTGCTCACAGAAAATATGTGCACAGAGGTGCTGAACAAAGCACTGACTGCCCCCCCCCCTCCCCCCTCCCATCCTCTTAAGTTAACGAGTGGACCTCTGAGGCGGTCAGCCAAGGGGAAACCACCCAGTGAAATCCATCTTCGTGACATCTCAGTTCTGTCACAGCAATTCAAATAAAGGATCCTGACAGTAAAAGCTCCTTGGGGTCCAGACCTTGAGAACTTAAGCAGAACTTAATCTTAGCCAAACTGAAGAATCTTTTCATATGAACCTACAGTACTTAAGGTATTAGCACTAAACTGCACTAAACTACCCAGAAATGCAGAAATCAGTGTGGTATAGTGGTAATGAGTAAGACTTGTAACTCGAAAGGTTGCCAGTTCAATTCTTCACTGGAGCACTGCCGTTGTAGCTTTAGGCAAGGTACTTAACCCAAAATTGTCTCAGTAATATGATAATAAAGCTGTGTAAATGGATAATATGTAAAATTATAACCAAGTCACTATGGAGAAAGGCATCTGCTAAATGACAATAATGTAATGTAATATCACAATTTATCCCAGAGAAGTACCTACTAACAGCATGGGGCCCGATGCTCAGGTGACTTCCCTGAAGTTTCTCTGTGGAGGTAATACTTACAGATCAGGAAACTGCTTTTCATGCATGGTCAAAGGAATAGGCAGCAATGACATCATCTAACTTGTCAACATTGTTGACATCATGGTATCAGTGAGGTACCTGATATCTTTTCTATGCATTTCCCCATATTGTTAACCCAGCTATTTCAAACCCCTTTCTAGCTGCTAATACTGAAATTTCCAGTTGCAGCCTATCAGCTAATTTAGATTCCCTGTCTGCTGAGTCTGCTCAGAGCTCTGTGTTTGGAACTGTGGATCACAGCATTCTTTCATGCTACCTCAGTAGAGAGTGATTGTTCAGGTGCTGTTCCTCACCCGCACTTAGGAAGACAGCAGCCAGTGTTTGTATTTTGACAATGTGGGAGTATTCTTCAGCTTGAACCACACCTATGCATGATGATCATCATTATGATAATAATGATAATAAGATTAACAACAACAACAATAAAACATTATTATTATTATTATTATTATTATTATTATTATCAGTAGTAGTAGCAGTAATGGTATAAATGCTTAATATAAGACCATGTATATATGTGTCAAATGTGTACTCCTGAACTGGTATCCAATTATATTTATTGCGCTATTAAATTTAGTCATTAAAATAGGTCATTTTCCCAGATTGGCCGAGCACAGTTTACCTCACGCAAAAGGACATGTTTATATGCGCTATTTTGATGAGAGCCAGAGTGAATCCAGATTGAACCCCCAGGAATCTGCAGTCAGTTGGACTTTAATTACTTTTCTCAGCGCGGTGCGACTTCTGCGTTCTTAATTAGAACAACCAGAGAGTCACGGGTCCGCTCTGCTCTACAGCAACACCGGCGGGCGCAGAGGCCGAAAAAATGAAGCTCCGTAAAGTTTTACTTATTTTAATAATCTCTTTGCGAACGATTTCATCCTCCCCCACCTCTCCGCCTCCTCCTCCCGCGCCGTCGGTGCCGGAAAAGAAGAAAGCAGGTTGTATCAAAGTGAACCACTGCAAATGCATCATGAGGGACGGGTCGGGTGTCATTAACCTGGCCGCGCTGGGGGATTCGGACGGCTACCTGAAGCGGTACAAATCCGTCCCCTCGGAGAACATACCCGCCAGTTCAGAGGTACTCCTCTCCTTCAGCCCCTGCATGCCCTTCTCTGAGCCCGAGGATTTCCCGGGCACCGACTGCCTGGACGTGGCCGCATGCTTGATAGTCAGGTACGTCATACTGTATATGCATTTCAGTCAATTAGGTACGTTTAATGTTGCGACGGGCAGAGTTCATTTACGATAAGATCATGCTTTTGATCTGCAGCATTTCATCGTTGTGATGTATTTAGGAAAAATGTATGTATTAACTATGTATAACACTTTGCACCACATGTACCGGTGTGTTAGAAGTGTTAAATATGTGCAGTTGAGGATGAGGATGAGGCTGAGGATTTTGCACACAGTATTGTGTGAGAGGTAGTTACATATGTATTTATATAGGCACAAAAACACATAACAATGAGTTAAGGTACGATCTTGAAGGGTAGTTGCAAAATGAAATGAGCCTCTTGTTATATTTTTCTAGGCATCGCAAAAACAATAGATTCTTGAATCGCTATATCAACTACGGTCGACACGAGGGCAATGAATTCCAGTACAACGACAGCATTAAGACACTGTCCGTCTCTTACCCAGGTAAACTGCCCTATTCCCGCTTATAAACAGTGTGTAACACCTCCCCTCTGCCACGTGCTGTGGATCATATTGTACAAAACAAGTTGGATATTTTATACGAGTAACACTTGACAGCCAGTCTATACTGTATGTGAAGGCTGTTTGAAGAAATGTGACAGATGTAGCTATAGAGTATTCCTGGTGCACTTTAAATTCTGAAAGGGAAAATGTGTTTGACACTTAAGATAAGCAGAACAAGCTGCTACAGTCTTAATAACTCAGGAATAACCCCCCCCCCCACCTTCCCTCCTCAGTTCTCAGCATCACCCACCCCCAGACCATAGTGCACTACCACTGCAGTCCCAACCACACCATCGCCTTCTCGCAGCGCTTCGGCGGAGACCTGCCCCTGCAGATCTGGGTGGACAGCCCCTGTGCCTGTCCCAACGCTTGTGCCCTGGAGGATGTGGGGCCCGGTACCATCTTCCTCATCATCCTCTGCCTCAGTGCGACCGCCTACTTCATACTGGGTAAGGCTCTAACTCGGCCACCCTCCTCTTCTCTCAACATTACTGCATCCTGCCGTCACCTTGCAGTCACCGTCTGGGTATATATTGCAGTGGGGTGTCCCAGATGGGTGCATTTATTAATGTTTTCAGTCTCACATACACCCAACAAGGATAAAAAGTCACCATACATCTCCCTCTGTGACCACAATTAATAGCTGTCTGGGAAATTTTTTTTCAAAGCTTTACATTTTATGGAAAACAAATTGAAAAATATTATGCATATATTGCATTATGCACCTGTTCAAGTGTAGACACCGTTATGTGACCGCAGGCAACTAAGTAATGGTCAATACTGGTGTACTATGTGTTTGAGTGGTGTCTGGTAGCTATAGTGGTTCAGATTGATTACCCAGAGTGATTGATATCAGAGATTAGGTGCTGTGAGAGATTATCCCCTACCACACTGTAATCTCTCTCACCAGAGCGGTAATCCCCCTGCTGATACCTGGGGTTATACCTTTTCCAGAAAAATGAATGTAGTTACAATGTTGGCAATGAACTGTCCTCATTCCTTGAGAAAAAGATATATATTTCAGCATGTCATCGTATGTCCTTTTGAACCACTTTGGTCTAATAACTGATTCTTTTCCTGTATCCCCTTCTGAAGTTAATGCCTTAATAAAATATATTTTACATATGTTCAGAAGAAGCAACCAGCAGTGGCTCCCAGTCCTCACACAAGTACAGCTCTCAGTGACGAGCTCCAGAGTTCCTGGAGTTCAGTGGCGCAGTGGGTTTTTGTATTTCAGACTCGAGTGAGGAATGTGCTTGTCTTGTGCTCCCCCCCCCCCCCCCCCCCCCCACCCTTCTCTCTCAATTTGCTCTGGCTGGAGGAGAAGGTCAAATTTGTATTGGCTTTTAAAAACATTTTTGAAAATGTAAACCTATATGGATGGAAAAATCTATTGCTTTATTCTAATTTTCATCGTGTTTTTTCTTTTTTCTTTCTCACTTACCTTCTACCCAAGTCCTTATGATTTTTTTGTTTTGTTTTAATCCATTTTACTAACACAATATCTTTGCACACAAGCATACAATCTTTTTTCCTGCCTTTATTTGTGGTTTAACTATTTTTTTCTGTTGTATTTCGGAAAATGTTATTCCTCCTTTTTATTCAGAATTGAATGTTGAAATAAAGTCGACCTAAAAGCTTCTCTGACTTCTCTGTCTCTCTGCCAGGTTCCTGCGCTCTGAGACCCTTCCGAAGCAGCAGCGGGGTGCAGATCACCCCCGAGGACAGCATTTGGTGCACGCTGTGCTACCTCTTCACCGAGCGCAGGGGGAAGAGGCCACGGAGACGCTACTCCCTGAAGGAGGAAACTCTTTAAACTCCGCATACAGCACCAGGGGAGAGGAGTGAGTCACAGAGGGAGCTAAGAGGGGTAATCTGCTGTGTCTGATTCTCCTCGAGGACTGGGTGACGGAGATTGTGTTATTCAACACTTTGCCTTCTTGGTTTAAAATGTAGAACCGTTTTTACTGACTGTGTGGGAGTCGCAGAGGAGAAATCCCTTGCTGGATAGCTGATACTGATTTTTCAGGGAAGAGACGGTCTCTGCCAGTAGAGGGAGACAGAGTGCCGTTTATAGTGTTGTGGTTTCATCAAGACATTTGGCTGTGCTCATTGGTACAGAGGGGCCAACAGATTCATTGATCTTTTTATCATCTGGATGGGTTGAAAAATGTCAATATTTGGACTGATGCTGCTGTATAATATAAACCTAGGTGCATCTGCACAGTGCTGCTTTAAACTGATGCCTGTGAACTTTACCTTACTTTTCAGCCCTGGTCCTGGGGGCACAATATATGATGGTTTTGTCCAAGCAGCTTTCAATTAATTAGGGCTGTATTGAGCTGTGGGCTGAATACTGACCTGCATCTAACCTCTTTCACCTTATCTTCTGTCAGTTTTTTCATAAGCAAATGTTACTGGATGTGTTTGTGCTAATAAAAACACAGAAGACATTTCAAATATTTTTTTGCCAATATCTATACAGTATATAGAATGTAGCTGAGTTATTGTAAATTATCTGTTAGTCACTGTTCTGGGCCTTGAGAAACAAATTAACCTAAGTTGAATAGCTACCTTCTTTAATGAAAAGTAGTGCCTTGCACTATATCTTTTTTGCTAGCCATACCAAAACACCTTCTGAAGACTCTACTTTTTCCGAAAAAGACTAATGGCAGATACTGTACAACTGAGATAATATCAATCTCACGTCAATATTCAGTTAACAGATCAATCAAACCTAATGTTAACATTTTGGTGAACCCCCTGACTGAGGCTAAATAATACTCCATTAGAAATTAATCAAAAAACAAATGTTGCAGAATCTTAAACAATCTTAAACATTGCATTTCCATCTATAGCACCCAGTGTACAAAATAAGGTGTTGACAAGGTTGTTGAGGTGCCAAAAAAGGGAAGAAGATCCATGCCTTTTTGTGCAGAAGCACACAAGGGCAACTATACGCAGAGCTTAGGAAAGCTAATTACCTGTGCGACTCAGACACGGAACGAAAAGAAACAGTAACGGTATACCTGCTGTCAGGTGCTCACATAGGTCCTACCTGAAATCCAGGTGTGCTCCCGTTTTTGCTTTTTGCCAAAATAAATTTGTGCGCGTTTCTCAAAAGATTGTACTTTTCTTCTGCTTTTTACTTCCATCCAAGTAAATGGACAAAATTAATCTGTCAAAGCAAATAATCAGGCCACACAAGAAAGAACGATGGAGACATTTGTTCATGAGGTACCCCAACAACATATTTATTACCCCAAAATATTACATTTACTTTCCCCGTTGTAGTACAGTCTAGAATAGGAAACATCCAAAGATGCATACAAATATACTTTGAATCCATTATATCACAGTGCTCCTCCAAAGTGAACCAAATCAAACAAAGTAGAAGGTAAATTCTGATTGTGATAAACCAAAACATGGGAAAAAAAATTTGGAGTTATGTTTAAATGTTCACTGTATTAAAAAACAATCTGGAGAATCATAAAAATATAACCATCTAAATATTTCTCTCATAATACAATCTGTATAGATCCATTTAGTACAGAAAATTATAGAAACTTTTGAATTCACTTAGCTTTTTTTAAGTTATTATTATTATTAATGTAAAAGAAAGTGTTAACTCTTCCTTGCAGGAGTCTTGGACTTTTGTGCATAGCTTGAAACCCTTTCCAAACAAAGAAGAGGGAGAAGAAAAATGAAAGTGTAAAGAAATGTATGTGTTAAGCTGAAGACCTAGTTTAAGTGCTGTTGTGATGAACGTCATTAAAACTTGGGTTTTCCAGAAAAACAAGAGGAGCCAGCAGAGCTTTTGGTCGTGTTCCATGAATGGTGACTACATTTCATTTTTATTTGGGGTTGACTGTCATCTAACACAAATGAGAGATTCTGTCATTGTGCATTTCTTTCTTTTTAAATTATTATTTTTTTTGATCGGTTAACTGTTTAAAAATGTATCAGCAAATCAATGGTACAACTCCATTATAAAGTGACACATTCCAAGTGTAGTGAGTGTAAAGTTATTAATAAACACAGATGGAAGGAAAGTGTTCCTCTTTGAGCAAAATCAATATTAATCCACACTTTTCTCTGGAGTGTTTCACTTTATGTTCCTTTTCTGGCAAAGAACAGTGTTTCAAGTGTGACCCCAAATCAACAAGCATTCATACTCTGTGCCCTCAAATGACAAGAGTGTGCGGTTTTATTCAACACATTCTCTAGCTGTGAGTCTCCCAGCCAACCATGAAAGCTCACCGGTGAATAAAACAACACATATCTCGGTGGTATATACAGACAGAAAACATATGAACTTTGGCAGGTGGTTTGCCAATTTGCAGTAAGCTGATGGGATCAAGCTTTGGATTTAGACAGGAAAATGACAATGAAAAGATCATTAAAAATAAGAGTAAATTTTGTTGCGTGTTGCTATGTGTTGTTTTATCCAAGGGTGGAAAACACGACAGACCCCAGAATCACACACACAGTTCATTGTAGAACCGTGGTTCAGTTCATAACAACAGTGTCTTACACTAAAGAGTAAGAAAAACAGTCACAAGTTACAAACAAGTCAAGTCTGTTGAGAAAACATTTGTGTACAACAAAAATCAATCCCCATTTTTACAAAACGGTATCAGAAAACGAGAACCACAAATTTACTTTTTATCAACTTTAATACATATAATTTGTCTCTACATTACTATTTTGATGTTTCACTGTAGAGAGGGGAGATTTCCCTCTGCGTGTATATCATATCAAAAGGAGAAAAATAAACCAGCCAGCTGGTTTGGAAAAAACAGCAACACCAAATTATTATTTTTTTTAATAAAACAGATAAATCTAAATTGAAAATGTACTGTAAAACAGTAGAAGAGACCCTATACCCAGAAGTGTCAAAGCTTCACAAAATGAAACAGCTATTTAAAAACATTGATTCAGTGTGTTAGGAAACCAAGACATCCACAATGAACAAAGAAATTATACATTTCATAAAAGTGCAGCCTCTGTATATAGTTTGCTGTTCTCAAAATTGTATTCAAAGGCATAAAAACTATGGGACAGAAAAAATGGCTTTATTTAATTCTAATGATGGGGAAGAGTGAGGCTTCACGAACCCCAAACTGGGCAGATTCCATCATGAGTTTTCAGCGGCTCACTGATTTGAACCAATCATAGTGTTTTTCTGTGGAGGTCAAAGTCTTTTGATCGGTCCAAACAAGTCCAGTCATGACAGTACATGACAGCTCCACCCAGGTATGGAGCTTGCGAAGCCTCACTGTTCCGAAACAATTTAATTCCACAGTAAAAGCATATTATTTCATTAAGATAACTGAGCTTCTCTGCTTGGTAGACCCGTCTTTACAGAGGGTGCAATGCGACAGAGAAATCTGAGAGTGAATGGCTGATACAACAGACAGAAGGAGAGCAAAGGGAACACTCCTCCCTTCAGCAGTGTGCATCAGTGACCTATTCCTCCACACCACTAAGGGGCGCTGGAGGGGTTAGAGACTAACAATTGGAACTGGCAGGGCTGGATTCGAATGGGAGACATTTATCAAAGGCGCGATGGAGCAGAATGGACAGTGTCCAAATATTGCTCAAAGAAGCCCAGGGTACCCTACCCAGGTGCCTCTTCATCAGAGGCCAAAGATACGCTTGTCTCCCACTTACAGTGAGGCTACGTTCTCCAAGCAGCTAGTTGCTTTTGAAATACAAGCCACTGCCTCCAAAAACAACAAGGGTTCACCGTTTTTTATTGTGTCCAAGCTAAAGTCGGATGCAAGCTAAAGTTGAATTCCTTCAAAGGAAGCCTGCATGAAGGAGTGTCTGTGCTTGGTATTCATTACGTGAAAATATCCATCATTAACAATTTTAAAGGGACTGCCAATACTTAACTATGAATATCTGAGATAAAATCGAGCAAAAGGCATGTGTGGACAAGGTCAGAAAAAAAAAAAAACAAAGGTGCTATTTACGAGGCCCAAAAAGGGCCCCACTTGTACAGAGACTTCTCCCGTTTTCATCTGAAATCAGTTTTAATGTAGCAAAACTAAAAGCACCGAAACAACTAGGGACCAAATTTCCCGCGTGCCTCCCGGTCAACAGGAAGTGCGGGTTACCGTGGAGACAAGGGCCAATGCAAAACAGACGAAACTGAGCGAATTCATTTAGATTCCAAAGCAGTATGTTATGCCCCTCACACAAACCACAGGAAATACCCAGATGGCCCAGGAGATGTCAGTTTCACCCTCTTTCCATTTCAGTGATGTGTAAAGTGCTCTTTCTCTCAAAATGTTCCACACGCACATAGCGCATTTGAGAGGGGCTGGACAGTTAAACAAAAAAAACAAAAAAAGAAAAGCATCATGACCGCATCCACATGCATTCCTAACAGGTGTTTGGATGAAGCTAGTGGCCACCGTCAGGTATGCGATGTGTCGCAGGCTCCAGAACTGGTACTGCGGACTAGCCTGACACAGAAAGAGGCAAGAGGGAGGAGGCGCAACATGACGGTCAGCAGGGGGCGCCGTCCCCTGGACCTCCCCCAATCCCCTCGTTCAAGCACAAGACAGACAGCCCAGCACAGGGGTGCAAAGATCACTTCCTTTCCAAGGAAGGAAATACAAAAAAAAAAAAAAAAAATCAACACAATCTTCCCAGCCAGGTAGTTTGTCATTATAGAGCAAACATACAAAAAAACGAACGAACAAACAAACGAAAAACCTAAAGTAAAACCATCACAGGTATATCTCTTGTCCTGACGCAACAACCAGCCAGCTGGCGTGAATCAGGCAGACTGCGTTCCATACGCAAAACAAGCACAGCAAACAGACAGACAAGGATAATGCGATTCAGCGAGTCAGACTGGGGTACTAGTGAGCTGTTCCCTGACAGGATCTAATCACCATGCCGGCTGTCCACGGACAAACCCTACCACAGTCTCAGGCTGGTGGCTCTAAAGGACAATCACGGCCACTTCTGTCAACCCAAAATAATTGCCTGGCCTGAGAAAAACTGACCAGGAAATCTCTGTCAGGCCGCCACCACCTCCCCCCACCCCGTGGTCGTGACTACCAGTGAGACGGTACTGAGCAAAGACGGAGACACCTCACGGCTCACAGAAAAGAAAGACAATGTCACAGTCGCATGGCTCTTTAAAGCTTCACACATGTAGCTCCGTCAAGTGTTTCCATCTAGTGGTTTATATTGATTTTTTTTTTTCCCTGACTAGATTCAGAAAGCTACCCGGATTCCTGTGTTGTATCTACCCGCCCGTCCCCACAATCTACACATAAAAACAGCAATGCTGAATACATTCCATTAGATCACATGTTAGAAACTGTTTAGCCCCCCCCTTTAACTTTAAAAGGTTAGTAATATTTCATGTCTAACTCAGAACAGTGGCGCCAAGCTTTTACAGTTGATCCCTTTGTCTATTAAAAAAAAAAAAAAAAAAACAGCTAAAATTTACACACCTAAAGATTCAGTTTCCCAGACTCCCCGGCAGCCACATGGAATGGGCAAAGACTCCATAGGATTTTGCCCTCTTGTGCTCTTTCACAGTGGAGGAATTCCCATGATGCCTTTCAGTTATGGGACGCTGGGGAGTTTGCACAGCTTCTTGTGGGAACTGAGAGTCTTTAGGTCATTGCATTCAAACAAAGAACAGGTCTATTTGGCTATTAATAACAACATTGTTTATGTGTGAATAACAGTTAATAATGTTATAGATCTGGATAGTGGCCAATTTTATTTTTAGTGATTTTTTTTTTGTACGCTGTGGTGGACCGCTCAGAGGTGGTGTGGTTCTCACACACAGCGCAGGGTTCTATGGGATGTTCTACATCCTTTCCGGGTCTCATCTCCCAACACGGGGACGAGGGGGGAAAAGCAGCGAGAACGGGGCCACGCAGACAGAACCCCCAGCTTCTAATGGCTCTCAATCACCACTGGCTCAAAGACGCCAGCGGACACCCTGAAAAAAGAGAGAGAGAGAGAGAGAGAGAGAGAGAGAGAGAGAGAGAGAGAGAGAGAGAGAGAGAGAGAGAGAGAGAGAGAGAGAGGGAGGGAGAGGGAGAGGGAGAGGGAGAGGGAGAGGGAGAGGGAGAGGGAGAGGGAGAGGCAGAGGGAGAGGGAGAGGGAGAGGGAGAGAGGGAGAGAGGGAGAGGGAGAGGGAGAGAGAGAGGGAGAGAGAGACAGAGAGGGAGAGAGAGAGGGAGACGGAGGGAAAATGAGTGAGTCATAGTGGTGATGTTGGAAGAGCTGCCTCACCTCAAAAACACACACTCTCACACGCACATACACACCCACAATCTCACTTATACAGATGTCAGCACAAATCTGTTCAAATACACGTTCGAATGCTCACGCACAGGCACACGCGCACACACACACACTTGCCTATACAGACATCCGTGCACATCTGCTCATATAATCATGTGTACGAACGTACGCACGCACACACACACGCGCACACACACACACTCCTGACCTGTCCTCTCTCACCTGTTTCCCAGCTGAATCCCGCTCAGGGCTGTGGTGCCGTCTCTGCTGACAAACAGTCTCAGGTTGCTGTCTGTGAGAGAGACAGAGACACATACTGCAGTGAGCACACGACACATTCCAGCACCTCACCCTCACTGCTACACACTCGCACACACCTCACCGTCACTGCTACACACTCGCACACACCTCACACACCTCACCCTCACTGCCATACACTCACACACACCTCACACAGGTCATGCTCACTGCCACACACTCACACACACCTCCCGCAGGTCACGCTCACTGCCACGGCTTGATGCACGGCTCAGAGAGAAACGTGTCGATACAGTATTCTACCAGTGCATGCAGCAGCAGTGTTACAGCATGCAGGGAACCCTGGATCTCACATGCGGAGCCTCGCCCCAAGCCTCAAGCCTCGCCCCAAGCCTCGCCCCACGCGGCCAACGCCCCTCCGCCCCGCACGGCCAACACCCCTCCGCCCCGAGCATCCTCACCTTCCTTGTTGCTGACATCAGCAAAGTTCTGGCTCTGGACGATCTTCTCCACGATGTCGTCCGCGTCAATGCGGGTGTCGTCCACCCAGGTGGGATGACTCTCCACGGAGTCCTTCTTCCTCCTGTCACAGGTGGACGGAGAGAGGGAGGGGGTGAGGAAAAATCCACTCACTACCTTCAGTGTACGAGTAACTACTGGCAACTAGGAGAAAATAGTAGCATCTCTGCCAGGAGCCCAACCTTGTATCCTCTGGAATGATGTGTCTTAACACAAAAGCAGACAGCTGCTTTATTTTATTTTAATACAAACACTGTGCATTGTATGGACACTGGAGATTCTACAGGGAACGGTGGTGCGGGCCAAATTTAAGTGGAACACAGACATTTCAGAAATTCAGTAGCCTGCTGAAGTGATCCCGAAGGCATGTAGTGACAGGTATCATTCACCAGGGGGCGCTGAGAGAGAAGTTTCCATAACGCAAAGGAAGGAAAATGTTCTGGTCGGGGAGGGGGGAAAAAAAAAACAAAAAGCAGAACAAAAACAACAGTTCTGCCGGGTGTCCTTGCCTGGAGGGTCTGTTGGACGGCAGGACGGGCCGCGGTGGGCGGGGGGGCCTTTCAGGGCGGCTGGGCTCCTTCTCGGCCTCGGGGGGGCCCTCCACGCTGAGGCTGAAGCCCCCGGAGGTGCTGCTGCTAGTGGAGGTGTTGCGGCGGTGGGTGAGGTCGGACATGCTGGAGGAGCAGGAGTGCTCCGTGCTGTAACCTGGGGGGAGGAGGAGGGGGCAGGGGGGCACCACGGAAAACGGCAGTGAGGAGCAGCGACATCACAACGGCAGCTGTACCACACACTCTGTCTCCTCTATCAACTCCATCGCCTTAGCAACACAATAGAATCTTTTTTTTTTTTTTGGAATCATTTGATTGAGTATTCCGTTGCTCTGTCTGTCATTTTAACAGAAACTGTTTCAACTACATCTGAAAGCACAGCATACTTTTATAATATTTTCATATGTGGCTGCTGATATTAAACGCTCGCAGATTTTACTACTCAAACTGAAGAGGGCTGTTTGTGGGGGTGGGGGGGTTGGGGGGGGGGGCACGTGCGCATGGCAAAAAGGGAGGACATGGATAAATCTCCCACAGGGCTCCGCTTCCTGCACTGGTCAGCAGGGCCGACCGGACGCAGGCACACACACACACACGCACAGCCTACTCCATCATCCTGCTTTCCTGTGTCCAGCCGGAGGCAGTGAGACGGTCACAGCACAGACGGCCCTTTGGAAGGACTCTGACGAAAACAACATCGCCAGCCAGTCTGGCGGGGGACACCTCTCTGCAAACGCCACACAGAGGGACATCATAAGGTATAGGTGCAGGAGTAGGCCCTCTCACCTGATATCTTGCTCTGCTGGCTGGCGTAACTGGAGTTGCGGGAGTGGCCAGTGTGGAACACCTCGTCCGGGCTGGACAGGTTCTGATCCGGTTCCTCAGGCAGACCTGAAACCACACAGATCATCTGGAAGTTACTATACTATACTATGCTTTGCATTGCCACGGTATGCTACACTATGATACAGTATACTATATTTCTTCAGTAAGGTGAAACTCTGCAGAAACCTGGTACCACAAACCCTCAGGCAGAGACCAGCAATGTAGCGTAGTGGTAAGCAGTAGGGCTTGTAACTGAAAAGTTGCTGGTTCGATTCTCTGCTGGGGCACTGCTGCTGTACCCTTGGGCAAGGTATCTAACCCACAACTGCCTCAGTTAATAACCAGCTGTATAAATGGATAGCATGTGAACATTGTCACCTGTGTAAGTCGCTCTGGATAAGAGCGTCTGCTAAATGACGATAGTGCAATGTAATGCACAGTACTGGACGCTGATTGCTTAGGTTGCCGTTCAGTGGAGTTTATCCCCACAGTCAGCACCAATCCGATACAATTCTCTCAAGGCCACACACAGGAAAATAGCTTTAGTGCCCAGCCTGTCAAGGGGCAGCTGTTCTCCAAAGGCAGTATAAATATCTCTAAGTCTGAGTGAGCCTGCAGCCCACATGTCTCTCACCTGAGCTGAGCACGGAGGGCCGGGACTTCAGCGAGCGTACCGCGGTGATCCCCCCAGGGGGGGTGGGGGCTGCCCCTGTGCCCTCCCCTTTGCAGTCCAGCTGCAGGGAGTGGTCCTGTCCTGGGATGGAGATGGACTTTGCTGTGCTGGGGGGCCTGAAGGGGGGAGGGGCATGGGTGACATCACAATGGCATCACCAGTCACATGACACTCAGACACATAACAGAAGCATTCAGGGGGCCAGTTTTTGCTGAATCGGACCGCTCCAAATGCATCTCAAAGGTTGAGGGGGGCACACATGTCAATTTATGTAACTTATAAAAAAAGGGATACCTTTTAAAGCTTTTTAAAGCCACAGCAGAACAACAGTGAGGAAGAAAAGAGTCGAGGGGAAGAAGTTACTCACGTTTTAAAGCAAGGGTCTCCAGACATCAGGGTCATTCCAATTGTTACCTGGAGGAGATAAAGGACTGAATTAGTCTCAAAAGTCAGAAAGGCAAAAGGTCTACGATGGTGTTCAATCGAGTACACATGACGTTCAGAGCCACCAGCAGGTCTTTCGGAGTCTGGACCCAAACCTGTGTTGGAACCGCGAGAGAGCAGGCGCCCCTCACCTTCAGTATGGAGTTGTCCTGCCGAGTGTTCTTAGTGTCGTAACCCTCCAGCAAACAGCAGCGTACGGTGGAGCCCGAACCAGCAAACTCCGCCATGTTGAGGTCAGCAAAGCCCAGCTGGACGGAGGGAGGGAGAGGGGAAAAATGACCATCAAAGGGAGAAACAGTGGAAAAAAAAAAAAAAAAAACAAAAACAAAAAAGTGTGACACCTGCGCATTGTCCTCCACCGAACCACGGAGGCGGACGGAGGGTTAAATTTTCCCCGAGAGTGCCGTTACATAACCAGGGCCGTATGAAGCAGGAGAGGCAAGGCCATCCATCCGTGAAGCACTCTTTCAATTAGGGGCATCTAACAATGTTCGCTCATTCCCCACTCTCAGTCTCTTTCCATCTCTCCCTCTCTCTCTCTCAAGCCTCATGCACACAGAGGGACACACAATGGCAGCTCTGCAGCGACATGTTGCCTAACAGTCGCTAATGGGGGTTCGGTGCAGTTGTTCCCTCACATTAACTCCGATGCTGCCAGCTGTACAGGCGTTTCAAGACACCCACACACACAGGCGTGGGCACAAAGGCGTGGGCGCGCACCAAAATTTTCACACCGACACACTGTCACAGAAATAACTGCCAGCCCTCACGTCTAAACTTTCAACAGCCTCACTGCTGTGGCATTACAATAAACCACAATAAACATCTAACCCAGGTCCATTTAATCACTAGGGCAGAGGGAGAGGGCAGCCTAGTTTTAATGGAAAAGGCCAAAGTGGGTGTGAAACCTTACTGTGCGTCAAAGGCGTTTTTTTTAGAATGACAGGAACTGTTGTCATCTCTATTCAAGAGGCAATTTTCCATTTCATCTCAGAAGTGACTGAATCACATGTTCAGATTTAATAAACACTGATTTAATAAAATATATATTTTAATAATTTAAAAAAGCCATCTGAATATTACATCATACCATATTATACTGCCCTATCTACTACACTAAATTACCTTCTTATCCAGAGTGACTTACTCATCTTAACATCCTTATATGTTATCCATTTAGACAGCTAGATATTTACTGAGACAGTTCAGATTAAGTACCTTGCCTATGGCAACAGCAGCCGTTCACCTGGGAATCAAACTGGCAACTGGTGGGTTATGGGAACTGCTCCTTCATACAACACTACACTGCTCTCTCTGTGTACTGTCATAAGTATTATGTGTATAATATAAACAATTTGCATACCCAGTAGCCAAGTGTATAATATAGGGTAAGACAATATAATTATGACCACAATTTTGTTTTCAAACCAGGGTGTTTGGTTTTAAAAGCTTAAATCACAAGACCCATTCATTTTTCATGTTCTTTTTTATTATGCAATTGTACTTTGCTACAGCGGCGGTGAGCGTCTACGTCAGAGAAGTACCAGCTTTTCCATGGACAGAATGCTGGTCTGGTGCTTAATTGGCCCTCTTGAAACTCAATGTCGGTTTTAACTGGAAGGACTTATTTTCTTTCAGAGCGGCGAATTCTCGAGAGAACCCTCTTATGCTTAAGGAGGACTCAATCTAAGGAGAGTCGATGGCTAGGGTTCGAGGAGGCTCCTCGAGACTTGAGACGGCTCTAGCATTTCGCAAGCGATCTGCTGTTAACCTCGAGCAAAGCCGATCAAGATTTCAAGATCTGCAGTGCTTCCGTGGCGACCAGCTGCCCCCTCGAGGTTACAGTGTTAGAATGTCATGCACAGTCATGTGCCGTGCTCTGGTCTCCAAGCGCTCGAGAGAGAGAGATCTACCTTTCAAAGTGAGCAGCGTAAGCAGGAGGTGAATGACCGGAGCAGGGTAATGAGCTTTTAGGTCAAAAGCAGCTTTAAAACCTCGCTGAGCTTAACATACAGCAAACCTTGAACCGCCTGGTCGCCTGCGCAGACAGTACGGTCGAAGGACACGTGGATGCAATGTTTGCGTTGCGGCTGTTTGCACTATTCATCTGTCTCACAAAGCCCAGAATTATTTCCTCTGCAATTTCCATGTGATAGGATGCGTGTTCCTCACACTTCTGCTTTCCAGGGTCTATTAAAAACTTCCCTCACTGGAAAACCACAATAAAATACATCAGCAGGGTTAATTGAACAAACTGGACCTGCGTCACCTTTTACTCAAATCGACTCTCAACTTTGATCACTCGCAACCAAATCACAACCTCTTTGTGTAACAAGGGTTCAAAGGTCAATGTGACCTTTTTATGCAAAAACAATCTGGCGATTGATGACATTAAAACAGCCATCCACACTCTACACCAGATCAGAGGAACTGCCGAGCAACCCCCCTGTCATTTTTGCAATCTTACAAACATCATAGACGTTTAGATCAGCAAGTGGTTAAAACTCAACCCAACAAAACACACCATCCTACTAACTGGAAAGGGAGGAAGGGGGGGGGGGGGGGGGGAGTATAACCGACATCCATTAGCTTAAGCTGACGGCCTTAAAAATGAGGGCAATGACAAAATCCAGGCCTCTGTACAGACAGGAGCTCAGAGGGGATGTGTGTCCAGTGCCAACAGAGGGTCTCACTATGTCCCATACTGGGGTCAGACCCACCCTATGCGGGACACCAGGTCAGGTGACCTCGGCGAGCCTTGAGCCCTACTCTGCTGACTCAATGGAACACACGGATCCGCGGTCTTCCTCCCGGACAAACAGAGCCAGTTTTTCCGGATGTAAAAATAAGGAGGAAAAAAAAAAGGAAATGAGGAAGAGGAAGCAGGGAAGAACTTTGGGGGGGGAAAAAAAAAGTAGAGAGAGAGAGAACATCCTTTTAAATTCTTGGAGCAGTGTGACCGAAACCTCAGGAGTTTCCTGTTGGATAGCAGGCCATTTGGCAGTCAGAGCGATCCCCACCTCCCTCCCCGTCATATGACAAGTTGCCAAATGTGGACCCTTGACTGTACAGCTCCGTGCAGGAGACTTGTTTACGTTTTACTGTTCCTGAGTAAATCTTCCAGTCATACAGGAGGTGCAGTATAAGTGGGTAAACATTTACCCAGAATACCTTCACTTCCCTCTCTGTCCAGAATGGGATTCACAGCTTACAAGAGGTCTTCATTACACAGGGAGCCTTTATGCTATGCAAAGACTAAATATTGTATATATTATATCTATATAATATGCCTTTCACCATACTACAGTAAATAATCCATCACAGAGCCTTCGCAGTGGAATTCTGGGAGATCTGGTGATGCACGGCAAAAAACACCACTGGCTTGAAAATCAGTCTCCAACATTCAGTTGAGGAGATTCAGCTTTTCATAGCTGTGAGCAGAGTTGCAGTACCAGTGAGAGGCATCAGCGTAAAAACCAGGGTGACTACTATGACCGAAACATTTCTCTCTGAGTCAGTCTTTACTCTGACGTC
Organism: Megalops cyprinoides; assembly: GCF_013368585.1. NCBI lineage: Eukaryota > Metazoa > Chordata > Actinopteri > Elopiformes > Megalopidae > Megalops > Megalops cyprinoides. The sequence goes on from NC_050586.1 coordinate 6,277,621, forward strand.
AAAACAGCGCTGAAAAACTCCTAAGGTGTTCCAGTTTGTCTACAAACCAGTCTCCTCCATCACCAACACATGAGATCTTCTAGTTTTACCAATCCCACCAGCTCTCTCAAGTAGCTAACGCATGTTCCACATGTTTACTTCAAAGATGGAGGTGCCCCCTGGATCACAAGGCTGGATACCACACAGAGAGGGCCCACCCAAGCAGCTCAGTATGCACCTTCGAGACCTCTACCACCTCCAGGGGTGACAGAGGGGCTCCATTTCTTGCCCTGGGTCTTGTCATCCAGGGCCCCGAAAGCCTAGTCAGCCACAACTGGCAGGGCTGACAGGAACCCAGCAAGTAAGAGAGACTTCACAGGCCTGACATCTTACACACACACACCGCCGTAATGCAGTCTCAAGGTCTGGAGCTTTTGCAGGGGCTAAGGAGAGGCAGGTCAGGGGTCAAACAACATCTGTGATTCGTAGAACTGAACAGACTTAAAAATGTGTTGTCATCTTTTTTTCCCCGAAAAAAAAAAAAAAGGGTCTTGAGACATAATCATTTCTCAATGTAATTCTTTCAAAGGGACGCACTTTCCACAGCTGGGTCTGTTTCTGGGCAGGTCTAGCTGGAGGCTGGGATGAGGAATTCACTAAAAACAGAGGGATACTGTTCGATGGGAGGTCTGTGCGCTCGCGACGGGACGCTCATCTGATCAAATGATAAAGAATGCAGGGACAGCAACAAATGCTTCCTGGTGCAATTATTTAATGATTAATTATTATTATTTATGAATTAAATTACCGAACAGCCGTTTCAGCAAAACGCCGAACAAAGGGCTCAAAGGGCTTCTGCGAGACCCGGCTCCAGATGCGCACTGGGGCAACCGCGATAGTCAAGCTGGCGGGAGACGCGTGTAAACGCGGGAATTAATGTGTCTATGTGTTCACATGTTTGTGTTTCTTTGTGATTGTGTGTGTGTGTGTGTGTGTGTGTGTGTGCGTACGTGCATGGGCATCCGTGTGCGTGTGTATGTGTGTGTTTAAGAGAGGACGTATGTATTGTTGCACGTCTGTGTCGCACAATTATGTGTGTGCATGACTGCATGCATGCGTATCCATAAATGAGTGTGTGTATGTGTGTGTATGTGTGTGTGTGTGTGTGTGTGTGTATATGAACAGATGCTTGTGTGTGTGAGAACCTGAGACCTCGGGGTGCAGATGGAGACGGATCCCCCTCTCCGGGCTTCCTCCCCTTGAGCGGCTGCTGTTTATAAGCGTCTTTATTTCGGGAAGCGGTCTCACGAGGAGGCTTGAGGAACGGTATTTTTAACCCTGAAGGAAATCCACACTCGCAGTGTGAGCGGGACAGAGGGGAGGGGGCCTGCCGACGCTATTGTTGCCGCGTAGACAAGGATGAGTCCTGGGCCTGCTGCTGTGTGACGAAGAGCGACTCAAATATCCGGCAGCAGGAGCAACAGAAACATGCATCATCCAAAGATCTCAGTGAAATGTTTATGTAGGCGAGTTTGTGTGTGGCGGGGGGAAGGTGGGTGGGGTGATGGGGCTAGGGTGTGCCGGGGGGTCAGCTCTTACCTTTGAAAACGTCTTTCCTCCTTTGAGTTCCTGTAAGGAAAACAGGAAGAGCCAGATGAAACCAGAGTGCTCTGATAGGCGGGGAGGTCTTTGTGCTTACAGTAGCTCTGCAGCGGGGGCCGGGGGTTCCTATATCTGGGGCAAAGGGAACTACAAACGAACAGCCAACAGTCCCGAACCAATGGGGGAAAATACGTAAGAGAACAGAAAGGGTCCAGCACACACTGATATCCACAGTCAACAAGATAATCAAAGGCCCATAGAATGACATCTAACATAGCTGTACCCAGTGTGTGTGCTTGTGTGAGAGTGTGAGAGAGAGAGTGTGTGTGTGTGTGTGTGTGTGTGTGTGTGTGTGTGTGTGTGTGTGTGTGTGTGTGTGTGTGTGTGTGTGTCCATGCCTGCGTTAATGTGGGTGTACAGGGCGTGTGCCTGGATCCCATCCACTTCAGAGATCAAAAACTACAATCAAAACCCCACAACATGTCGACACCGGTTAGCTGCGGCGGAGCAAAAATTGATCAGCAAGAACCGATAGATGTAACAAAGCCTTCTGTTTGTAAGGACAAGACTTGCCGGTTTAAAAAAGCTGTAACATATCAAAGCATTTATAAACCAGCTTTGGTAATAAACATTCCCAAGGATTCATTTTAAAAACATCCGATTAGTTTTTCTTCAGAAATCACATGGCCAAGCTCCAATAAAATATACTTGATAAATGTCAGCCGTAGGATGAAACCTAATGATCTCTTGCCTGAGAACAGCCCCTCATGATCCTGAGCTGTACCTCATGGTCACCTGCACCAGGTGAACGCAGGTGACTGAAGTGGTGGAACACTCAGGCTGCTCTCCACTGTGGGGCCTCAGAACGAAATCCTGACCACTGTACAGGTGAGTTCAGGGTGGGCACAGCACCTGCTTGTTACCCAGGTGTTCGCTGTGAAAGCCGCTCTCACCTTGCGGACAGACACTCTGCAGATACAGGGGTCCAGTACGCCCGTGTTGGGGTTGGCACTCATCTTGCACACAAAGGAGAACTTCTTCTTCCAGCGAACGCAGTTCTCCTGAACCTCTTCTCTGCAAGACAGGAAGGGGGAGGGAGAGAGAGACTGGTCAGAAGGAGCCCTTGGGTGTAACAGCCAAAAAGTTCCCTGGCAAACAAATGATTCTGATTGTTGGTTCCACACACCCACATTAATTCCCTTCATTACAACACAATAAGTGAAAAGAGCAAGTTTCTTAATGTACATCAAGTTATGTAAAATGGTGTGGCTAACAAAGTTAAACAGCTAGCTTCCTTGCCAACAATCAAGCTACTGCCATCTTTACCGTGTTTCCTTTGCGTCATGACCAAAAAAACCTGAAAAATGTTCTGGGTGTATCAGTTACCTTCATGTCTTAAGTTTCCTCAAGTTTTATTTACTCTTTATTTTGCCTGGAAGATCTCCCACTGAGATGATCTCTGTTACAAGGGACATCTTTACATCTTTGCCCAAGAGGGCACCTCACACAAGACAGATAATACAGAAAAAACGTCAAACTTCCGCGCAAGGGTGGGGAAGGGTCTGGAGAAAGACAAAATACAAAACGCACACACACGGTGTAGCTGTGGTCACCTCTAGTGTTTAGGATCTTCAGGTAGGAAAGTACAGCACAAAGCCAATTCAGGTAAAAATGTACAGCCTCACTGCCACAGGTCCCTCTCTGGGCCCTTCTCCTCACAGCAGGTATTGACATTGTTTCGAAGGGGAAGGAATGAGTTGCCCGCGTTATGTTTTTTTTTTTTTCCCCAGATATCTCATACAATGGCCTTGTGACACGCTGCACCTGCCTGTATTCTCCTCAATCTCTCCTGCGTCAGAGAGATAGAGAAACCGTTGTCAGGGCGACGGTGAACAATGGCCTTCAGGCCCCTTCGGCAACATCGCTTCGCAAACATGACTAGACACAAGACTATGTCATAAATACTGTCAAAAGGAACCATGACTTTGTAGAGAAGGGGGTGCAAAATGTCTTTTTCTTTTTAAAAAAGGTTTGAAAATGACAGCAGGAAATTTGGCATTTTTGTCCACCTAATCAAATTAAGTATCAGTCAATCAAATTAACATCCTGTCTTGCACTTTTGTACCTGCTGTATAAAGACAACCAGTTCAGTTCACATTAGTGCCAAAAGGTGTATACTTCTCCTTTCACACAACGTCTAAATGGCTGCTGGCCATGAATAAAGCCCTGCAGACATGCTTTTGTTTTCTGAGCGTGTGAACTGGAATAAACTGAAATTCAGTTCTTTTTGGCAGCTCTGCCTCCCACCACACCCACACTCGCCCTTTCTCGAAAAGCTGCCTTAGCACATAAAGCCTTCGTTTCCTGACTGCCCCTCCTCTTAGGCCTGCACCTTCATTATTCTCCCCTGCCTGCTGTTTACTTCTATCTGCTGAGGTAACCACCACGTCAAGTACAACAAAAATTACAAGGATCATCTGCCTCAAGGCCACAGGCCTTTTTATCATGGGTTTAGGAACCCCGCATGTATGGGTATGTGGGAAAGGATTTCAGAGCCCAGACAATTCCACCTGTCATATTAATGCCGATTTTTCAAAAGCCTCCCAGTTGGCCAATTTGCATGGCCAATCTGAAATAAGCCAATGCTCCTTTTCAACATGGCATGTTTCCCAATAACTGTTGCATCACGCTGCCATTTACGCACATTGTCTGGCTGACGAGATACGGCTATTAGCAATTTCATTCACAGAGACACACACACACACTCAGCGGCCATGTAAAGCAGCACACGACTTTAGCTGGACAGAGAGTAGACTACATTCATGTGACAAAATTGAAGCATAAAGTGAAGCACACGAAGAACTGTAGATTCTGGAGCTTTTTGAGACACCACAGGAAGATATAACACTCCACTACCAGGCCATTCACTCTACACTGAACTCCGTGACACCGGGGATGAGGAGGGGCGTGGCGGGGTGGAGCCGATGGCGGAGAACGGATCGTTGCGACCCGCAATCTTCCGCATCACACGTGCAAGACCAGATCGTTTAATCAGCCTTCCACAACGGCAGCTGGACACAGTGATGTCACCGCCTAGGGGGAGAAGGGCAGCGAGGTGTCCGGCCATTTGGCATATTAATGCAGTTGCATGTGGCATGAGGTAGCCTTTCAGAGCCACTCTAATGGCCGAGGAAATCCACAAAGCCAGGTGGATAATCGCTGCCGAGTTCCGCTTGTAACTTGGTGTGCGAGTTTGGAGCCAATCAGCTCCCCGGTGTCTGGAGAGGTCGCGGTGTCCCCCGCCGTCTGGGTGGCACTGTACCCGTCCCGCTGCAATTAGGCGAAAGAATCCTGTCTCCTTTTTCTGCTCCGGCTGAAGGCAGCGGCGGGTTGCCATGGAGAAAGCAACTTTAATTAAGGAGAAAGACAGAGCGGCGAACAAGCGCAGCGGAGGGGGGGGGGGGGTGGGAAGCGGTGAATAGGAGCTTTATGTAACGCGCGCCTCAGGGCCACGACGGGGCCCGGTCCGCGCGTCCGCGGTTTTCAGCGCAGCTTTTTTCAGTCTGATGCCATTCCTGCCCAGCCATGCACGCAGAAAAGCGCTGGTAAACATTGTGGAGGAGCGGCCCGGTGGAAAATTACAGCATTGTGCCGGAGGATTTATTCATTCTCAGACAAGGCCTCTGGGCGGCTGGGAGCATCGCTCCTGCGGTGTAGCGGTGTTCCACCCGGCTCCTGCTTCGCTCTGAGGGACACGAGGCGAGTTCATGCAACAGTAAAAATGGAAACTGTTAATCACAGCGGAATCACGGCGCTGGTAGGACCGACGTTCGCCTTCACCTTCAGAGCAGAGGCCCTCAGGGCTACCCATGCCAGTGGGAATACAGAACTCTGAGCTGTGCTCTGCTGTGCTGTGCTGGAGCGGGTGAGGGCTGGGCCATGCCAGGCTTATCAACAGCAAACTGATGAATGCACCATCCTACCCAGAATTCTATGGGTTCTGCTGGTTACAAGGTTACCTTAAAATAGAGGACAAATAATAAATCTTACTGCCACCCCCTCCCTCTCAGAAACAACAGAATGTGTAAGCTGTGAAAGGGGGGGTCACGCCGGTCCCTATTGCAACAGGGGGATGCAGAGTGGTGGACACCATCAACCGTAATGGGATACAGTTGTCATGTCTTTAAAAACCCAGTGAAACATCACCGCTTGGTGCGGAAGACACGAAAGACAAACCCAAGATGCTGACAGAACTTGCCCCACTTACTAAAAACCAGGCAAGACAGCAACAAAAATCTCCTTAAGCCTACCCAGCTTCACCATTAATCCGTCTGTGTCTGCAGGTACATTACCACACACAAACAATCACAAAACAAAAAAACCCCCAAGTACCATAAAATCCTCCATTATCAGGACCATTATATTAGAGTGTTTAAAGAGTCCACCCCCCAGGTGCTGCTCACTCAACTCGCTGACAAACATTTGCCAGTGTTTAACACCTTCCTGTGAACATTTCCTGAGCGTCTTCAGAACTGTCTGTGTGGCAAGGTTTAACACGGGGCTGATCTCAGATCAGTGGTGATAAGGGTGAGAGTGTGGGATGGTGGAGACAGCTGTGTCCTCCTAGCCCTCCGTGGAGGAGTGACCCATGGACCCAGCACACATACGTGCGCACGCGCGCGCACACACACACACACACACACACACACACACACACACACACACACACACACACACACACGGAAAGAGAAACAGAGAGAGACGGAGAGAGAGAGAGAGAGAGGGAGGAAGGAATCGCTGTACTGATGCTGTGATCATGGCCTGGGCACCTCCATCACTGACCCACACATGGTTCCTAAACCAAGGCTAGTCTATAACAATTCATTTTTCATAGCTGTGGTTAATTAATTGTGCACTCGATTTCAGGGTGGGTCCGTGGGCTGGTCCCCTAGGCTACAGACGGGTTACTAATCAGAAGAATAGAAATCACCAAGCAACACAACCCAAAATTAAAAGAAAGAAAGAAAAAAACAATCCAAGCTAGGTGATTGCTCTGAAACAGAGAAGTTCTCACAGCGGTTGCAGGCACAGAGAACCACAACTAAATGCAACTATTTTTCTAAATTGCCCGTTGGTGTGGGAGGCATGTAAGGGAGATGCACAGCACAGACAGAGATGGAGAGAGAGCGTCCGGAAACCACCAGCTGGGTCACGGCGCAATCTAAGCCCTTCCCATACCCAGCTAACAGCCACCTTCAGAACCCTGTATACTCATCGTGTACATTAGCGGTAACACCCTGCCGAGAACAGGGCTGTAATGGAGACACAGTCGCTAAGCTTGCATACGCACTGCTGTGTTTAGGAAGACAGGGGAGGGAAAAAAAAACAGCTCTGGAAAACTACAGCGCACACTGAATCTGTGGAACAGTCACCCTGCTTTCTAAATATATTACGCTGAATATTCATGAGGGCACGGGCAGAAGCCGAGCGAAATAAATAGCCCAGGATTTTTTTTTTTGCAAAGGAATGGCTCTAAAATGTGCATCTCAACTCTCTGCAGCAAGCAGGGCTAACATCCACGAGGGGCTCTAAGTGTGCTTCAGCCTTTCCCCTGGTCTGGGGGCTGCCTCCCCCAGCACAGATACAGCAGAGGCCCCACTGAACCATAAGAGGGATTTACCAGCCCCAACACCCCCCTCCACACACACACAGACACACACACACACACACACACAGACACACACACAGAGCCCTGGAGGGGGTTAATCCTCCAGCGCGGTCTGTCCTGGGGCGCAGTGCCAGGGCATCTGCTCCTGATAACCGCCCTGCCAGAGAGCAGCGCTGGATTATCCGCGCCCAGCTGCCAGGTCCAGGAGGGCCCAGAGCGCCCGTGTCACTGCTCGGTGAGGGAGGAGTCAGTGTCGGCCGCTCGCCCGCACCGGACCCCTTCACCCCTGCCTCTGGCTCCTGTCCACGTACTCGGACAGCCAAAACACAGATTCAGGACAGTGGAGAGGCACCAGGGCTTACAGATTTCAGCCTCCTGCAGGCCTACCAACCCTTGTTCCTGCAAGTCCCCCTTCCAACAATGGTAAATGCCTTTCTGTGGTCATGTGGGACCGTCTCCACCAACAGGATGTCCAGACTCTGAAAGACATCAGATGCCGTCCTGCCACATAGGTCCCCTGTATTACATTACTGACATTTAGCAGAGACTTCAGTTCAGGGTGACTTACACAGGTTACAATTCTTACATTTTATCCATTTATACGGTGGTTATTTACTGTAGCAATTCTGGGTTAAGCACCTTGCCCAAGGGTACAGCAGCAGTGCTCCAGCAGGGAACTGAACAACAGCAACCTTTCAGTAAGAAGCCCTGCTTCTTACGACTGTGCTACACTGCTGCCCAAGCTGCATGGAGAAGCAATGATCCCCTCACGAGGGTAGACTTTGCATAACGGCAGTAGTAGGGCATGCACTCAAGCGTTCTAGATTATAAACGAACTGGCCACGGGCACATTTGTCATAGGAATCAAGAGATGACTGAATACCCATTACTCAGTGAAATGGGAAAACAACACACAGCACAATACCCTTTCCTGTCTCAATAAATCGACCTGCTGAGTAACAAAAAACCGGGGGCCTTTGAGTGAAGGAGGCCATGTGGGACAAGGAGAGGAGGGCCGGCTGTTTCAGCAGCTGACTGCCGCGTTTTATCTGGCTTCCTGCTCCGTCGCCCAGAGGCGATAAAAACCCCACTTTCATTCCTTCCCCTTCCTGTTTGGTGTTAACCCCCCACACCCCCACCCGCCAATCCCCCCCGGCCTCCAACAGAGAGGAGTGTGCGGAGCGGAGGTGAGGCCGACAGCTCTGTCCGGGACACACACAACTGCACAACGATCGATCCCCCCAGGAGAACCAGCGTAGGTGAGGGGGTGTGGTCTCCGTCCTCAGCAGCAGCATTCTCGCCCCTACCGACGAAATAACCCCCCCCCCATATCACGTGTTTGTGGGGAGAGCAGAGTACCCTTCAGTTGATATTTACATACTACACAAAAAAAAAAAAAAAAAAGAGAAGGGAGCACAGATTAAAGGCCGCAACAGGGACGCCGCCTGCAGCCGCCAACACGGACGCTATTTACAGCGGCAGAAAACACAGGGTGCAAATTGGGACGCCTCCCGGACACCGCGAGCGGCACTCGAAAATAGGATCAGCACCCACAGACAGGGGGGGGTCTTCGTGTTTGTGGGGCGTCCACACCCTGCTGGGTGGGACTCACCACACACCTCCCACGGCGCCAGTCGCCCTCACTGTGTACGCCTGATTACAGACCAGCAGGGCCTGGTAATGACACCGGCTAGGTGGGTGTCTCCGCCCCCCCCCCCCAAAAAACCGCATGGGACGGCTAGTGTCCCATTAGAGAAATCAACACAGGGAGACACAGGGGTGGGGGGTGTACACAAAAGCGGGGTGGGGTCGCCGTCTTGTGAGAGCTGGTTCTGGTTGGAATCCGGGCCGAGACCCTGCTTTTCTCTCCGCTACTGAAGCTCCCGACCTGAAGTGCTTAACACAGCCATATTGAGCCGCATTAACGAGCACAAGCCGATGTGTGGAAAGCATGATATATGTCTCCCTGGATAAGACTCCTGCCAAAGCAAATTAATAATGCAGCTCGGAGAGGAGCTCTGCAGTGTGCGAACCTCCCACACCCTTAGCACCGCTCCAAAAATCCAATCATCTCTTATTCCAAACGCAATCATCATGCACAGCCTTGTCCAAACCAGTCCATATATTTTTTTTTTCCCCCCGGTTATACTGAGTGAGTGTCACATGACCTCCCCTCCAAATCTATGTGGCAAAATTAATAAAATGCTGCATCACCATGCCTGGACCCCTCCGTCTAATCCCGAGCGCAAGGCAAGGGCTAATCGCCATTCGTGCAGTTTCACACCAATGTCTGCCAATGTACACACGAGCGTTCAGGTAATCTTCATTATGTAATCAGATTGTACACTGTTATTCACTGCTATACATGTTTGAGGCTCTTTTTTTTTCTTTTTCTCAACAGAGCTCAGGCCATTAAGACAACAACATGTGGTCAAGTCTTGCAACATGATCTGAGAGCCCAGTTCAGGGGAAAGAACACAGAGGCAAGCCTGGGTCATTCTTTCCACTGTGAAATTAGTCCTCACACACCCCCCACATTGAGCACATGCCTTCACAGCCGTGACTTATCAGGCGAGCTGTGCTCAAACACGGCCCAGGTTTAGCCTCTCTTTCCAGAGAACACTTCATTTCTCACCCACATTCCAGAGCCCAGAATGCTTTGTCCGACTGCCATGGCAACGGCAAACGCCCATGCATCCACAATAAAACAAAAGAGTGAGAGAAACAGAGCCTGAAATGGAGAGAGTGAGACAAAAAAAAGAGCGAGAGAATGAGAGAGGGAGAGAGAGAGAGAGGGGGAGAGGGAGATGAAGAAGAACAAGGAGGGAATACGCCAAAGGACGATATAGCCAGAACTTCTGAACGTTTCTGACGGAAAACAGGTTCTCTGAATCGTTACTAGCTCATACTGAACCCTAAATCACCTGCTCTGAGCACCCCCTTATTTAGGGAGATCCCTGGGTTACACAACCATGGACTCAATGAACCAATCAAAGACTCAGTGACCGACATGCCAGGACTTCTGAGTCAGCTGGGGGGGGGGGGGGGGGGGGAGTCTGTGAATCAGTAAAGTAAATTCTTACACTGTATCTTTGACTTTGATCACAAACACTACAGTAAATACTCTGCTCTTCCGCTGAACAAGGAAAGGGGAGTTTTTAAACTGAACCATTTGTTTCTGCCCAAGAGGCTGTTAGATTCCAGTTACCCTTGTGTGTCACTACTAAATAAGACCTAGCATAATTAAAATAATAACTCCTGAACTTTAATGCACTGTGCCTGATGGTCACCCTGGTCTTTAAGCTGTTCTCCCATTTCATCGGTTGCGCAAACTGAGAAAGGCCACCCTGGATTCTCCCTGCACGCTGCTTCAAAGAGGTTCCCATCAGCCTCCCTTGCGCCCTCTCCCACGGACACCAGAGCACAAGAAACCCAATAGCCTGTCCCTGAAAGGCTCGATTGTCGGGGGGAGGGGGGGGTGGGATTCTGGGCACAACGATGCTACTATACAGAAAAATGAAACGGCCAAACCTGAGAGGGGATAAAGATGCAGGAGACTTAATTAGAAACGATTCGGTGTCCTTGGAGTCTGGACACGGAGGTGCAGCCAGGACACTGTGACAGAGATGAGCATGGGGAGTAAAAAAAAATAATGATAATTTTCTGATTTTCTTGACGCAACCTTGTCTCAGCTTTGTCCGGGCTGAACAAAAGCCACAACGATTCTCTCAGTGTTGACTGGGCTCCTGGATCCTTCAGAGAGAGGGATGTGCTTCCCCCCTCAATTTCACCCCCCTCCCGGCCCCAAACACACCAGGACACAGACACCAAGTCATTGCTCAAGAGTCCAGGAACACTGTGGCATTCAAATACTCACTGGATCTCATCACCTCTTTCTCTCTCTCCCACACACATATGTACACACACACAGAGACAAACACACACACACACACACACATACCAATTCCTATTTATTCAAATGGCAGAGGCTGAAGGACAAATAACAGTGTTTTCAAAGCTCGAAATCAAATTAAGCCACCGGCCGAACTCGAGCGTGGAGCGGCACATTATCGGTAGGCAAAAACTCTGAATAAAGGTGGCTCCGGTTTGCATCTCTGGGTTTTCCAGTGGGAAGCACTGCCAGGGAGGAATTTAGAAGGCTATGCAAATTTAAATAAACCTGAGTGGAGCATGCTGGGCCGTTTCATACCACAGAACAGCACAGCGTCCGCTGTGAGGTGTACAAAAGAAGATCGCTCCTGGCTGACTGCGCTTATCGGAATCATTTATCTACAGTCAAACAGACCCACACACACACACAAACACATTCAGCTTTCCTCCCATACATCTTCCATTAGCTATATGCTCTGAGCTCTTCACAGAATAAAAAAAAAAGACCCATTATCTATAGGTCACTTACATCCACATCTTCAGACCGCATCTTGCCTCCCCTACACAGTAATAACACTTAGGGTCTTTCCTTTTCTTGTGTATTTTAGGCATTGTTGCATTTTCTGAAGAGCACTTATTCTGTACTATTCTTGACTACATCACTGGCCATTGTAGCACTGTGATACATGCTCATATGTGTCCTTTCATTTTTTGGCAGGTACTATCATTAATGTGGCCTTATTACATACACTTTCTTTACCTTTGCTTCACAAGTACCTGTAGATAAAAGCACATGCCAAGTGACTGCATTTAAAAATGCATAATTTCTGGTGTTACATTTTTATAAACGAGCATTGGTGGTTGTCTGTTAGTTCACAAAGGCTGTGCAGCATATTTGTTGCAGAGTGACTCGGCCGCACAGCAGGCCGGCAGGTGCAGAGAGGCCTTGTACCTGCTCCCCGTCTCCGCCCACCTCTTCCCAAAAGCAGGATGTGCAGAGATATAGCTTCCAGCTTTGGAGATGCAGGAGGTTTGTGGGGGGGGGGGGGGGGGGTGTATTCTCTTTTTATTCCTGACCACAGCAGGGCACAGCTCCTCCTGAGTCTGTCTCTCTCAGCCTGTCTCCGTCTCTGCCCCCTTCCTCCTCTCCCATGGCGTTATTTAATGTCTGACCTCAAAACAGTCCCCCACGACGCAATCGGCGTCTCAGGCACTTGATTAAGACGTCCCTGGAATGCCCAATTCACGCTCCCGCACACACGCACGGACAGACACACACATGCACGCACGCACGCGCACACACGCACACAGACAATGCATATCCAACAGGCACAGCCCAAGCAAGGTAACATGCAGGCACACTCCTCCAGACACTCAGCAGTCAACAGGAATCTAAATTCACGTGACCACAGCAGGCTGGCTGGACACTGTGCATACCGCTATTACATCCACATTTACTTTCACTGAAAAGACTTCTGGGATTCTTGCACTGTCTTATATTTAGCTCAGATAAACACAAATATATACACACACACACACGGACAAGCACACAGAGAAACACATTTAGCTCAAACACACACACACACACACACACACACACACACACACATACATACACACACAGTGGAGCCTGAGAGAGGGGGCAGAATATCAGGAGCAGGGCTGGGCGGCAGGCCGTCTGCACAGGCAGTTATGAGAGCCACAGCAGGACTCTCTCTGCCCAAACACGCTGACGTGGCCTGGCAGTGTGCTCGCGTTCAGGGGCACTGGGAGGCACGAGGCTTTCAGGGGAACGCCTGCTCACGTCCAGACGCACACAGACGCCACATTTTTCCGAGGACAAAGCCGAGTTCACTCGCTTTCACGCCTTCTGCGTTAACTCACTGCTGGTTTGCTGCTGTTACCTCCGTCCTGGTTCACCAGACTTTTAGAATGTCCCCAGAACAAGCGAGAAGCATTAACTGTGATTTAATTAGGAGCAAAAAAAAAAAAAAAAACCCTACAGAGGAACCACACCTGAGCAGCCCAGAATTATTTCAATCAGGGGGCAGCGAGCAGATTATTGCCTTTGGCTGGAGGCTCGGCTTTTCCAATCAGCCCCATGCAGCTGCCTGCTGAGAGAGAGGGAGAGAGAGAGAGACAGAAAGAGAGGGGGGGAGGGGGAGAGAGAGAGAGAGAGACAGACAGAGAGAGAGGGAGAGAGAGACAGAGAAAGGGGAAGAGAGAGGGAGAGACAAAAGGAGACAGAGGGGGAAAGGAAAAGAGAAAGGCAGCGGGAGAGGTGTGTGTGTGTGTGTGTGTGTGTGTATGCCTGTGTATGCGTGTGTATGTGTAAGTGTGTGCTCACTCCCTATTTGACTATAATGTATGTTACATTATGGAGACTGTCTCAGGTTAGAGAGATTGCCAATAAACCTGCACTACACCCGTCCAAGACAAATCAATATCTGTGCCACAGTTTCCAAGAAAAAGAATAAAGAAAGACTAAATACACCCCTGACGTTTTTTTTAAGCTTAGTCACTGCATTGTGGGAAGGGTGAATTTCTTTCTCTCCTACATATATTCCAGCCACTTCCTCTCTCTCCACTGTCGTCCCCTTCTCTCTTCTCTCCTCTCAGTGTAACACGAGAGGGGCTGTCCTTGCCAGAACCCCAGCTGAAGAGGACTTGGCTGGAACTGCGGCCCTGGGACACTGGATACAGCTGGGGCGAGTCAGCTGACCAAGGGGGCGGGGGGGCGCAGTGCACCCAGAGGCACCAGGCGGTGCACGCATCATATATTCAACCCCCGCCGCTACCGAGAGGCTGACAGAGGCGAGGACGAGGGGGTTTCAGAGAACTCAGTGACTCACGGAGGACGGACAGCGGAGCTTTAATTCACAGGGCCGTGCCTGTCTGTCGCGTACAGCCAGAGACGCGGCTCTCGGCTTGTCCTGGCTGTGCTCAAACACATCAGAAAGAAGGTGTGAAGCCTGTCCAAGCTCTCCTGCCATAATGAGCTACAGTGCAGGCTGGAGGAATACAGTCAGCAAGCACAGGGACCTTAGAGACACGCTGAAGCCTGCACACACACACACACACACACTCATATGCACAGAGACACACACACACACACACACACACACACTCATATGCACAGAGACACGCACGCACACACTCATATGCACAGAGACGCACACACACACACACTCATATGCACAGAGACACACACACGCACACACACAGATATGCACACACACATACACACACACACACACACACACACACACACTCATATGCACAAACACCCAGGCACAGACACAGACACAGACACACTCATATATACAGAGACAGACACACACATATACGCACACACACACACTCACAGACACAGATACCCAGACACACACACACATACATAAACTAATGTACACACACATACACACACTCACACACACACTCACTCACCACATGCACATGACATGCTGGCACTCCAAAACACACACACACACACACACACACACAGGGACACAGACACAAAAGGAGGGCCCCTCCAGAACAAAACAGACCTCCAGTTTCTTTTGGCACAGATAAGGCGGGCCTGCAGAAAGACACTGTTATTTCTGCAGAGCTCCTGGGCACAGAAGAGTAATACGAAGCAGAACCGAAGACATCCGGACCACGAGGAACTAAAAAATCTTACAACAACAGGATTTAACCTAAGAACGAGAATCGCCTGCGGAGAAATTCCTGCGAAAACCCGGCCGGGCGCCGCATGAGCACAGCACAACGAGGACGCGGCGATACGCAGCGTTAAGACAGGGGAAAACAATCCGATTTCTGCTGTAAAAACACCGGGCCGAGCTGAGCCGCTAATCAGCCCGAACACAAAGGGAAGCCCGTTATTCCCACCCCGGCCCGACCGGGCCACGCCCTGTCCCCCGAAAGCACCGGCGCGTCACATATCTGCTCATCTTCGCTGTTATTTTTTGTCTGTGTGGTGAGGTCACTGACAGGCTGAAGATTCCCACAGCTGAGAGGGCTCTCTTCCAAACCCCCCCCCTACCCCCCCAGTTTCAAGTACAGTCAATCCCAAGATGCTCTCTGCCTGTGTAAACAGCCTCTAAATCACATCAGGAGTCCTGCAGTATCCAGTACCCCCTAACAAGGTTACATAAGACCCTTCAGTCCCTGAACACCCCCCCCCCCCTCGCACACGTATGTGACTCAATCTGTCAGCTATGTGCTGTGCCGGGATCCTTATCTCCTACCCCTTCCCAGCAACCCCTCCGAAATTCCCTGCACGCCATGCAAGCAGCAGCAGACCCCCGTCAGGCCCCGACAGCGCGAAGATAAGACCCCCCCCCACCACACACCGCCACCCCGTTCCCACTCTCCTGGACACAGGTCTTTGTGTCCCTGTACACTGCTGATCTAATCTCGCTGCTACAGCCTGCGCATTCTGCTACTGATGGAACGGGGCTTTTGTTGTCTGGCCTGCAGACAGACGTGTCTTTTTTTTTCCTCCTTCACCTGGATTACCTTTACACCTTTGCACACACTCCCAGGCATTCAGGAGAAGCGCAATGGGAGGGGGGCGCCCTCCTCAAACTTCCCCTGCTGTCGTGGGGAAGGTGAGGAGAGGTGAAAACAGGAAACGGCCAAAAGTCAGGGGGCCACCCCGACTGCAACCCTCACCTGCCTGGTTCCCGACCCCGCCGCTGCCGCCCTGCCGCCCCCCCGCCACAACCCTGCCTTGGAAACAGGAGGCCAGCTGTAGGCCGGCGGTCGGGCCGAGGGCCTGTGCATTCAGCGCCCGCGGCCGGGGCCAGACCCGCTCCCAGCGGCGGGCAAATCTGATCCTGCACAGGAAATGGATTCAATCAGGACCCTCCGCCACATCAAACAGCCAACCCCAATCACCGGAGCTCGTTATTGTTTAAAAAAAAAAAGAAAATCCAGCACACAGATCAGAGTGTTAAAGCACACGCACATACACGCACACATGCGCGCACACACACACACACACACACACACACACACACACACACACACACACAGAGGTTAAAACAACAGGCCTTTCCCTCGCCACTTTACTACAACATGCTGTGCTGTATGTGGCAGGAAGCAAGCAGCAAGCTGCAGGCCAGCCGACTGGTCCCCCCCCCCCCAACCATGAGGGTTTCTGCACTGATTCTCAGTCAGGTGACCTTCCCCCCCTCAGGACAGCAGCAGTACTCACACACGCCACCCTCCTCTCTGTCCTCACTTCCTGTGTCTCTGGCTACACAGAGCCCGGACCCAGAGCCCTCGGTCTGAGAGGCTTTACACCCGCTCCTCTGGGCTTGGGCCAGGGGACACCGGGTCCCGAAATAAGGGGCTTATGTTACATAAGGAGGCCACAGCATCTGCAGCACGTCTCTGTGAGAGACGGCGCAAAAAACCACCGTCCCGTACTGCGCGTTCTGGGTGCAGCTCGGGTAAACGTTACGCCAGCCCGCAGGGGTGCGGAACAGTGCGGGTGGGACCGGTGCGGGGTCGGAGGTCAAAATCCAGGAGCGTCTCATACCCTGACCGAGAGGAATCCCATCCATAATTCAACTTCTTCAGCGTGTTTGTGGGGGGAAAAAAACAAAAAAAAAAAAAAAAAAAAAGAGAAAAAAAATGTACACGTGGAACATCTCAGAGGGAAAGCAGCATGTCAGAGCGCTTTTAACATTCTGTAGCAGCACTGATGTATTTTTCATGGCGGGGATGGTTGGCCGGTTTAGCGTTCCCCGCTGCCAGCTCCCCAGCTCCCCAGCTCAGGGGAGGCCGAGACACACAGCGTGTCAACGTGCCGGGGTGCTCACAGGGCCCCGCGCAGGGCCGAGCCTACAGCTACACTGCAGGGTGAGACGAGGGGCAGGGGCGGAGCACACAGGTGGCGGGGGGGGGGGCGCAAGCACGCAGGTGAGAAAAGGGAGTTAGCATGCAGGTGAGAGGTGTAGTGGAGCATATAGATGAGAGAGGAGCAGAGGCACAGGAAGGGCAGGGTTGGAGAACACAGGTAAGAGGAGGCGTTGTGGCGGAGCGCATAGGTGAGACGAGGGAGGAGGCACACAGCTGAGAGGAGAAAAGGAGCACTCAGCTGAAGGACACTGGTGCACAAAGGTGGGCACAGAGACCTACTTATCCAACTGGGCACAGAGCTGCAGCCAAACAAGAGGCTTGAGTTACAGTCCCCATGTGATTGAGACAAAAGAACATGTCCCAATAGCTGTCAGCCTGCCCAGATCTCTCTCCCTATCACACACAGACACACACACACACACACACACACACACACACTCACACACTCACACACACACACACTCTCTCACACACACACACACACACACACACACACCACCTCCAAAGAGAATTCCTGAGTGATGAACAGGGGTCCGCTGGGAGGGTAATGGCAGGATCTGAGAGAGGGCTCGCTCAATGGGCCAGCTAGCCCAGCAATCTACTTTTGCTTTTTCATCTTCCCCAGTTCACAGGCCTGTGCCAGTCACTGGCCTACATAGAGCCGGCCCACCCCCTTTCATACCCCCCCCCCGCCCCATCTGCTCACTCTCCAACACTCCGAACCCAGACCCCGCTCCATTTCCAATCACAGCTTCTTCACTCATCTCTGACAGGCCCCCGTAAACATCCGGCTAAAAATAAAACCCAGGCGCCTTCTCTGCCATTCTCCACTCACAACGAAGACTCAGAGAGTAAGAATGAAGAGAAAGAGAGAGAAAGAGAGAGAGAAAGAGAATGTGAGAGAGAGATGGCTCTAAAGCTGCAGCGCTCTCTGGTACGGTCCTACTCCGCTAACCTACTTCTCTCCTGATGCGCGCACCCCCCCTCCCCGCCACAGGGTCGCTCCAATTCAAAAGGCGTTTTAAAGTAAAGCAAATTAACCCAGTTCTCTCGAATTCCAGCGATCAATTATCTGTACCAAAGAGAGGCGCCTCAACGTGACTGAACGAGGACCCAGAAGTGTGACGTTTGTGAACTCAGGCTACAACCGGCCACAGCACTGAGCCACACTCACAGCAAGCGATCACCTCTCAGCCCCACTTGTGTTTCTGAATATCGATGCACGCCCCATATCAAGGGCTTCCACCCAAATGCCAAGGCTCGAACCCCTACCGCTGATATCTCTCTGTGCTTGGACACGGAGAGGCCCAGCAGGCCACTGGCCCGGGGTGTTCTCTCCAAATTCCTGTTGCGTAACCGTTAATCCACCCCCCCCCCCCCCCAAGAGACAGGGCAGGACCCCAAATTTGTCTGTGCAAAGTCCTTGTTCCGCAGGATCGCATTACAGAGATAATCGGGCAGGAGGGTAGTGACTCTCGCCGGAGATACCAGCGCAAACACGGGGCGGCCGAGAGGTTATGTAAGAGACTCAAAGGGGCCCAGAGCACAATGGAACATTCAGTCAGTGTCCTGCTCCACAAAGTGGGGACCCGGGGTCAGCGTGTGTGTGTGTGTGTGTGTGTGTGTGTGTGTGTGTGTGTGTGTGTGTGTGTGTGTGTGTGTGTGTGTGTGTGTGTGTGTGTGTGTGTGTGGGGACGAGGGTGGAGAAATTCCTCTGAATGTTGCCGAGCTGTCCCTGCTCCCGGGAGAAACGGGTATCTGTACATCAGAGAATCATAATTTTCAGTTCTGAGGAGCTCTTTCACTCAGATAGCCACGCACGCATTTTTAAAGGCATAACAAAAACATCCGGGCAGAAACCTTGCCTGATTAGAGTGTCCTGCTTCTGCTCTTTGTTTGTGTTTCTCGACCTTTCAGAGCTGACCCTTCCATCTCCACCGAAGGGGAGTTGTCAGTTCAGGAGTTCAAAGAACCTTGATTGCATTTTTGAGTTTCCTCTCTCCTCTCAGACCCACAATCACATGGTACATAGCTTTTCCCTGGAAGCCCAGTGTGACAGCCTCACACCCGGTCCAGAAAAACCCTCTAAACCCCAATCCTGGCTTCGCCAGGGGAACCGGCCTGGACGTCCACATATCCCGCCACACGAGGAAGCAAATCAGAGTAAATCACGACAGAACAAAACATAAACGTCATCCACCGAGACTGAGCCACAAGGTTGCGATTCGAGTTAGATGTAGTTAGAAATGAGCGTGACCGCCATCACCGTTGCATTAGAGTCACGCGTGCAGGCGACAGCTTACACGGACGTTAATAATTCATCCTCCGATTCCCAACCTATCATTCCGATTCCTAAACAGCTCCCCGATGCCTGATCTAAACTCCCCGTCCCGGCCCGCAGCTGCGGTCGATAGCTGTAGCGCTGCAGCTAGCTTGCTGATTGATTATGTCATTAGCGTGCGCACGCTGCACCAGTGATTTTATGCCTGCGGGCAGAGAAGAGAGCCGGGGGGGGGGGGGGGGGGGCAGAGATGAAGGTGTCTGGAGCAGGTGCCAGTGAACGCATTGATCAACGCAAAATTAATCTGCAGGCCCACAATGGCGGGGATAATACAATGTGACTCGCATTGAGCTCCCCTGACGTTAGTCTCTCTCCCTCTCCCTGTCTCTCTCCCTCTCAATCTCCATCTCTCTCCTTCTCCCTCTCTTTCTCTCCCTGTCTCTCTCGGTTTTTCCAGTCCCCCCCCCCCCCCACCCGTCTTTTACCAGGTCCCTCTCTCCCTCTCTCTCTCCCCCTCTCTCTCCCCCTCTCTCTCCCCCTCTCTCTCCCCCTCTCTCTCCCCCTCTCCCTCTCTCTCTCCCTCTCTCCCTCCCTCTCTCCCTCCCTCTCTCTCTCTCCCTCTCTCTCTGCCAGTGGCGTGCTCCCTGCGGGTGACCGCTCTGTGTTTCCGGGCTCCTTATCTGCTCCTCCCTCCCCGCAGAGCGACGGCGGCCCGTGGCCTTATCGCCGCGGCATCGGGGAACGGCCGGCCGCTGCACTCCTCCAAAGTTCTCACACTTTCAGCACATTCCGGACGTGGGACGCTGACGCTCACAGAGGGGTGCGCACACACACTCCCTCACCCTGAGCCATTCCTCCTCTGTTTTGTTAAACAACAATGATGCAGGCGTGACGTCTTTTTTGTTCTCTGGGTGAACGCTGAGACGGGGCGAGCTTTAACTATCGGGCTTGTCAGAATGCTAAGTTATTACCATTATCTGTGCTCAGCTATTTTTTGCTCCAAATCTCCCTTCGTTGTAGCCGATTTGGCTTTGTTAGGCGCATCTCACTGCTCAGCTTATATGAATAAATTGCTTTTCTGGAGGCTGAAACCTCACCTTGCAGCTTTACGAGTCCTACCTGCTGCAGGTGACAAACAGCCTCACTCTGGAGCAACGCGCACACCCTGAGATCCACCAATCACCTGGGTGGGGTTTGCTGCTGCTGCCCAAAGAGCATCAGAGGATCAATTATCCGTACCCCTCGCCCCTAATTCTGATGAAAGGAGGGAGGAATGAAGACAGAAGGAGCGTTACAGACAGGCTTAGCGGGGGGAGGTGTGGCTGGGTGGAGAGGCTGAGATGAGCAGGAAAAGATTTGGGATTTTTATCTTGCGTGTGATCTGACAAGCCCTGCTGTGTGATAAATCACAGGCAGAGCTGTGACCCCAGAATGACACCGCAACACACACACGAATGCACACACACATACATATGCGCACACACACTCACACACACGCACATATGAACATGCACGCATGCACACACCCACGTGAAAATGCACACGCGCGTGAACACACACACACACACACACACACACACACACACACACACACACACACACACACACACACACACACACACACACACATATATGCAAGTGCATATACACACACACACACACACACACACACACACACACACACACACACACACACACACACACACACACACACACAGACCCTTCCCATGCAGTTAGGAACCGTCTCCAGTTCACACACTCACCCACTGAACACCACAGCACTGTAACCCGACACCCCGCAACACGTCACCGTTTCGTCCATGGATGTAGCTGATAAGCAGTACACACAGCAGTGGAACACCTCCATTACAGGCCTGCTGGCTGTCCGCTACCACACAGTTACACAGCCACCAGGTGCCAACCACTGCTCCAAAAAACATTCCCTGACATCCTTTTCCTGTCTATATGGCACCTGTATCTTGTGCATGGCATTTGCCCTGGGGCAGGTTCCAGAGTCTCTTGTTTCCCATAACAGCTGTGACTGAAAGTGAAACTGTCCCGTGTACTGCCCAACCCTCCCTCACTCTGGTCACATATCCCAGCAGAGACAGAAAATGCAGGAATGACGGCCGATGAACATTTTACCCGTGTGAAGTTATTCTGGCTGATCGCTGAGGCTGATCGCTGAGGCTGATCCCGGGGAGAAGGGCAAGAGCAGACCGCGCGCACCTCACTGACAACGCTCCCTCCGTTGCCACGGCGACGCCGCGGACGGCCACGCGTCGAGCGAACGGGAGAGCAGCACATCCCCCCTGCTCTTCCTCTCGCATCCCACCTCCTCCTTCTCCTCTTCCTGCATTAGGAGCAGGCAGGACCGCACACCTGCCCCTGACACGGTCAGAGAGGGAGGGCCGCTGTGTGGAGGAGGATAAGCCAAGCCAGCTAGGATGAAGGCCGCTCCTCCTCCCCCCACCCCCTCCAGACGGGCCGGGCCCTCCAGCACTGTACATGTACCACAGCAGCAGGAGAGGGTGGCAGGCATTGTGGTAAGGAGCAGGGCTTGTAACCAAAAGGTTGCCAGTTCGATTCCCTGCTGGGGCACTGTTGCTGTACCTCGTAATAGTACTTAACCCAGAATTGCCTCAGTAAACATCCATCTGTATGAATGGGTAAAACTGTAACCTGTGTAAGTCAATGGGGATAAGAGCGGCTGCTAAATGACAGTAATGTAATGTAATAGATATCGATCTGCGAAGCCCGCCACCCGCACAGCTCTGCCCTGCCCTGACAGGCCGGTACATCGCGCCCCGGGTGCATGCAAGGGATTCTGGGAAAAGTAACCTGACGCGCGAGCGTGTTCAGGGGCAAGTTTAACCTCGCCGAAGCACCAGAGTGAACTTGCGCTGGAGTTCACAGTCCCTGCGTGGGGGATGGGGGGTGGGGGGTGCGATTTCTCGGGGGGAAAAGCTTCCACACCTGGCTGCCCGGACGAGATCCACTGATGTGGGGGCTGGAGCGATTCTGGGAAGAGGTTGCCGAAGCAAGTCCTCACACCGGGTCAGGACGGCAAGTACAATACTTCTGTTGAGCAAGTTCCTCTGATTATAGAGCAAGATCTTCACACTACAGCAAATACCAAGATCTCCAGTTACCATACAGTCAGCCAGCACCAAGAACCCTTCCATCAGGAAACAAAGAGCGCTCTTACGCACATAAACGCAAGCACACACACACACGTGTGGAAGCGCGTGCACACACACACACACACACACACACGTGCAGAAGCCCACACCTGCCCACGCACACACACGTGTACACAGACACAAGCAGAGAATTAAATATTGCCTGACTCACTCTATAGGTTCAGTACCGCTTTTGTCTAAAGGGCATCAGTTAATCAATAGTTATTAAACCCTGTCATTTCACACCTTTGCTCCTTTCTGCGTTGTGGTTTCTGCATTGATTTTATTCTTAATATTTATATTTAACATTTTCTGTGGTGCTCCAAACCGCAACTCACTTTTACGCAAATGGTTATTGTAGTAATCATATGTTATATGATATATCGTTTTTATAGAAAATTCCAATCCAGTTATAGGCCAATGTAATACATGGATGGTACATCTAATAAATCTATCATTTGTTATACTTACATGTACAAGTATTAAAATATAACTATTATAACTATTCATTTTAATGTTCGAACAAAAGCAGGCAGCTTTGCACCTTCCTGCATGTTATTTTTGGTGTGTTTTTCTGCACTCTTTTTCTGAGTGCCAAATTCCAGAAAATTCCATGTCATTTTTCGCTCCATTGCTCTCTGCCTTCTCTCTTTCATGCTCTCCTCCTCCAATCAGCTGCCCTGAACTGAAGCGAACGGGTGTGCATATGTATATGTATGTGTGTGTGTGTGTGTGTGTGTGTGTGTGTGTGTGTGTGTGTATATGAGTCTGTGTATGAGTCTGTGTGTGCACTGCACGTGTCCGAGGCAAAGGCCACCGCGGATTACACCGCGTTCTATTCCTGGCACCTTCAAATCAATGGGGGGAAAAAAAGAGAGGGAAAAAACGCACTCGGTGGAGAGACAGAGGGAAAAAAATGAACGAGCGCAGGAGAAGGGGCAGAGGGGGAGCGACGCTGTGGGCACGGCCGAGCTGGAGCAAGAGCTCGCTTCCTCCCACGACCGAAAAATCCCAACATCATAAGCCTCCTAATTAATAGGTATAATCCAGCACAGTAATCAGGTCTGGGGGCCTGGTGGGGTTTTCGGATTGGTCAGGACAGACATCCCCTCCCTTCTGCAATCTACAGACCGCAAAACACATTCTTTTTCTTAAATTATTTGTTTTGCCCGTCTGCACAACCCCGGGAATGAGTGTGTGACCCAGGGGCCTTTGCTTCTCTGTGTGGCCGCGTTCGGCGTGAACGAGGAGAATCGGGCGGGTGTTTCAGCTCCGTTAGCGCCGCAGAGCTTACGCAGGAAACGGCTCGCTTCTGGGGGGAGGCGCCGCCGTGCTCCGCGGAACCCCCGGCCGGGGGGCTCGGCCCTCCACACTCGTCCCGCTTCCCTCGAAGACAGACGGGAGGGAAAGGCGCACGACGCAGTGATTCAAGGTTACTAAACATAAGGCCAGGCCTCGCGGGCGGATTCCTCTCTAATTAGAGGGCAGAAGTCCCGATTTCAGGGGACGGCTGTCAATGCCGGAAGATCACAGGGAAGCAAGCCTGACTGCGGTTGAAAACGAGCCTGACTTCTCAAAGGCAGCTCCTGTGCTGAAAATGCATCAGCCGCTAAAAATAACGACCTGGGGACAAGCTTTAAGTAACGACAGAGGGTTAGCTGGGGTGGGGAGTCTTTCATGCCCTGCACAAAAACTATGTCCAACAAGCAACAGCCCAGGAGTATGACAGACTGGGAGAGGCTGAAGTCTGTTTCCAGTCATGTTTCTATCCACAGTGCACTCTGCCGCAGCAGCTACAATCAGCTATGAGAAGCTGCCCTTCACAACGCAGCCGCCTGTTCAGGCCTCCCGCTATAATCTGATAAGGTCCGGCCATTTCCAGTCTCATTTCCATGCGTGAGGGGTGTCTGTGCCGTGAGAAATGGAAATGAGGATGGAAGTAGCTGGACTTTTGCCACACGCTGGAAAAAAATGGTCCTGTCCTCGCAATGACCTGGCGATATTGTTAGGCCGGTCAGGCGAAGAGGTGGAAGCGCGACAATCTGGTTTGCCTTTTCGCGTCTGAAATATGTAAAACGGGGTCGGCTGTGTAGTGCAGCGGTAAGGAGCAAGAACTGTAACTGACAGGGCGGTGGTTCAATTCCCTGCTGGGGCACTGCTGTTGTACCCTTGGGCAAGGTACCGAACCCACAACTGCCTAAGTAAATATCCAACTGTATAAATGGATAAAAATTGTAATCTGTGCAAGCCTTTGTGGTTAAGGGCATCTGCTAAATGATTGTAATTCAATACGCCTGCAGTATGACTCTGTATGTCTACTTTTTAGCTGCGGCTCTTGGTCGTTTTTTGCTGAAAACTTCAGCAGATATCTGGCTGTGTAACCAGCGAAATCACAACAGACGTAAAAGCACTTATCAAATAGGAGAATATGTGGGCAAGCCTCACGTGGAAAAAAAATGCAGCAATGATAAGCCATAATGACACGCTGTGTTAGACAACAGACTCAATGTTGCCAATTGTATCCAACGGTGGAATCTCTTGATTCAAGGAAAAACTGAACACGGACAGCATGTTCTGTGCCAGGCCCTGTGACATGTGGGCTCTGATGCTTGAATAACTCTGCACTCTTGAATAACCTGCTGGCCCACAGGAATTACTCAGTTAGCGAGCTTCACCTGTGTGGAAACGGTGCACAACGGCGCAATGGAAATCTTTACGGTTGTTACCCCGGTAACGCATCGTCTGAGATTCGACAAACAATAGCTGCAATCACCAGTACTTTTCCCTGTGATGTTAGATACTCTGCCTCTTTGTCTTCTCTGTGTGTTTGTTTGTTATCGGACTAAATCCTGGGGTTTTTCCATGACGATCCTTCCTCGTGGCCTCAAGGCCCAGCGGCGGTGACGGGGCGCACCCCAGGGGAACACGGAGTGACAGTCCATCCCGTCCTGGCCGGCGCCGCGGTCCGATTCTGGTCAGGTCATCTGACCCAGGCTTCCCCGCTCTCCCCTCGATAGAGGGGCTTTGTGTTCCCCTGCGGGCAGCTGCGGCCGCACACAAAGCCGCGGCTGAGGGACGGGAGAGGTCGCGGGGGGACGTTTGGACAGAGTGTCCCCCTTTAATGGACGCATTGTTCCTGGCACCACACTCAAGGACGAGGAATGCTGCGTGGCAGAGCTCTGTGCTCCTACAGGCAGCGAAGGAGCTCGCTCTCTCTTTCTCTCACACACGCTCACACTCACACACATGTGCACACACACACACATGTGCGCACACACATACACAAACTCCACGCACAAAGGCACAGACACACATAGACAATGATATGTGTACACAGTCAGCAGTGCAGGGACCAGGGAACACATGCTCTTTATGTGGGCAAAAGGCTGAGGTTTTAAAGTGGACCACGAAAGAACATCTTTAGTGCAGAACGCTTTGTGCGGTTGGGACAGGTTCAGGTCGCCATGGCTACATGGGCAACACAGACCACAATGAGGAACAAATAAGCATAAATTCCACATAAAAGCGGGGAACTTGAACTGCCCTGTTGCCATTGGAAATTGGAGAGGCTTACTCCTCAAGCAGGCTTGGAGAAAACCAATCAGCAGAACGTGGCTGGATCAAATTCACAAGCTCCAACTCCCAATTTCCAATTCATCGAGCTCCAGGAGCCTGCCTGGACGAGACCTGAGTGATGCAACTAGAACACAGCCAATGAGCAGGCAGGATCGCGGGGTGACACGAGTTCTCTCTATAGGAGAACGTTTGCGAGACCCTGCAAAGACCTGCCCTTTAATCCATTTGAAGGAGGGCCAGCTTTACGCCCGTGGAAGAGCATTCTCTTCTGTTCTGGAGAGGACAGGAAAGGGAACCCGAGCCTCTGGGTGGCCATCGGAGCGTGCCGGTTCCGTCTGACTTGCGCCGGTCCTGCCTGGTCTGCCGGAACAAAGCACCACCTCAGGCCCTCGCAAAGAGACGGCAGAACACCGGGATAAAGATCTCAGGAATTTCAACAGTAATCCTGTCAGCGTGCAGGAGAAGGAATCCTCAGAGCATCGCTGTTCCATGACTGACAGCCCTCACAAAAAAAGGGCAGCAGAAAAGCAACAGACAAACAGACAATGAAATGTTAGTACAGTGTTAGTATTGGGGTGTTTGCACGACATAGGTCGAAAATGCAGGAATGCAGCCAACCAGTAAAAGGGCTTTACAGGAATGGAAAATTACTGCTATAAGTACCACTACGGGCAATACTTAAAAGTTAACCTACGGCCTTAGAGAGAACAGAAGTGTATTTGGCATGTGCACACAAGGAAGAGTCAGTTTAGGGTTAGGGTTCCTAGGAAGAGAGATTCATAAACAGCACAGGTGGAGGATTGATGGCTGTTTTTGAATGGCGTCATCTGACTGCTGTCTCAACAAAATTTTCTTGAAGAGTCCAAATAAAATAACTGACACTACCATACACACTGCCACCATCCTACGACATCCCATACAAGCAACATGTATATATGTATATGTATGTGTACACGTATATAACGTGTACTGTATATATATTACAGTCTTGTGCATTGGCGCGTTTGGGGAAATTATAACCGATGGCTCTCCTCGTTCTCCTGATCCGGCATCACGCCAGCCACTGACTCGGTCTAACCTTCAGGCCTGTGCCAGCCACCTCTCCCCGTCTTACCGCGAACGGCTCTGTCAGCAGTGAGGACCGCACGTCTCTGCTAATCAGCCTCAGTCTCTGTGCGGTTCCCAGCAGCGGCCCGGTTTAATAAAGCCGTAAAATCTGGGAGGGCTGATTCTTTCCCCGCTGTGACAGAGAGAGCAGCGATCTCTTCCCCGTCTGACAGCGCGCGTCAGTACAGAGCAAGGAAAGGAGAGGTGCGGCAGGGGATACGCACAGAGATTCAGCACTCTCCCCACATCAGCGTGTGACTGGGCGCCTTCATTGCTGGCAAGTGCAGGCACACAGGTGGATGCATGCGTGCACGCACGCACGCACGCGCACGCGCACACACACGCGCACACACACACACACACACACACACACACACACACACACACACACACACACAGAGTTAGACATGCAAAAACATTCACTCACACAAACACACACGCTACACTAAAGGAGTCTCTTGGCGAGTCATTACATCTCTCCAAACCGCAGCAGGAGTCGTCCCTAGTGGAGACGTTCCAGATGTGTGATGAAACAGGGTTTGTGTGTGTGTGTGGGGGGGGGGGGGGGGTTTGAGTGACATTACCCTTTGGCATGCCTCCCAATTACCCGAGTGATCCGTGTAGGTGAAGCTTCCCGCAGGTAAGACCTTAACGGCTCCCTGGGCCCCTGTGGAAATCCTCAGCGCTGCTAATTGGCTCCATTACTCCTCGTACAGTTTCTCACACCTGCCGGCACTGGTCCGCCAGGCTGGGCGGGAGCAGCAGGCATACAAATATGGCAGTGGGGCGAGGGCCCGTCTCAGACTGCTGCATCATATAGGGGTGTATCTGGGGTTGCAACAACACCCATCTTTCACTCCCAGCAACAAGTCTGCTAGCAGCTGGTAAACTGTAGCTGGTAAACATATATGCACAAGTCACTATATATGTACCTTTCACATCTCTATTGTGACACATCTCTATTCTTACTCAGTACATTACTACATTTTTTCCATTTTAGCTAGCACCCTTATCCAGAACAACTTACATGGGTTACAGTTTTTACATGTTATCCATTTATACAGCTGGATATTTACTGACACAAGTCTGGGTTAAGTACCTTGCCCAACGGTACAGCAGCAGTGCCCCAGCCAAGAATTGAACTAGCAACCTTTCGATGACAGGCCCTGCCCCTTACCGCTATGCTAGACCATCACCCCAGTAACAGCAAATGGTCACAAAACAGACCATCCAACCCATCTTGCCATGCGCCAAGCTAGAGAAAAAAAACAGACAAAACAAGTACCAAAAAAAGCTCAGCCTGGGAATGCCACGGCTGCTTTGTGTTAGCAAAGCCCCCTGCTTTCAGCTGAAAGGAGCGGCTCTCCAACTGTGTTGATAGCAGGGTGTGAATGGTGGGTGGGACGAGGGGGGTGGCGTTTGGGGTCGCTGGCTGCAGAGCTGTCCCTGTACTTAGGGAGGCACACAGGAATTCCAATCAATCAGCAGCAGGAGCCCGACCCCCGACCTCTGACCCCCTGACCCGCGGTGAGCAAAACCAATCACGGCGGGGGCCTTTCCTTGCAAACGGAGAAGGAAAACAGCTGTCCGACAAGACCCGGCAGGGAAGGGGAAACGTCCGCGGGGGGGGGGGGGGGGGGGGAACGGAGAGGGAGGGACGCCTGGAGGAGGCCGGGCGAAGACGGAAGCCGTCGACAGGGGATGCAGGGGGGACGGGGCGCAGGAGACGCAACAGCGCCAGACCAAACCGAACCCGGGCCAGATCTGCAGCGCACAACCGGGAGGAAATCTCACAGAGATACAGCGCCTTTATCAGAGGGTTAGCTCACGCTCCAGGCATCTCGGCCCAAAAACACAACCACGCTGGTACCGATACCGCGGGCGAGAGGATAGCGCTCCCATTGTGCGGGGTGCTTTTGAGCTTCTGCAGGCTCCGCGGCTGTGTGTACGCAGACCGATTCCCGTGTTATTCTTTATCTTAATCGCCATAGAAACAAGGGCTTCCATCAACGTCGCCAGACTGCACTTCCTGCACTACATTCGTGTCCAACCTAAGGGGGGGGGCGTTTGATGAGTTTGGCACTGTACCAATGATAAAGAAAGAGGTCATTAGCGAAGATTTCACTATGTGGGTCACCGCTGCACCTACAGCGACTGACTCATTTCACTGGCGATCCCTCCAAGCCTCTGTGAGCTGAGAGATCACAGAGCTTCCCTCTGTCTGTCGCCCCGGCAATACCTTTTCATCTCTTTCGTCATCGGATCCCTCACATGCTCCCGTGGCTCCCCTCCCTCCCACCCCCCCCCCCCCCACCCCAAATCTCCCCCCACCTCACGGTCTCCCCCTAATCTCCTCCTCATCGGCACGCTTCCAGATGGCATCAAACTCGCGATCTTCTTTAATCTTTTTACTTTCTTCTCTGAAGGCAGAGGAAGGCCTCCCCCGAGAGGTGAGGGAGAGGCGGTTAATGAGGAGCGGTAATGAGACACACAGGGGCCTCCCTCTCAGACACACATTACCCAACTTACCTGTGTGCTGGCCCCAGAGGCCAGGAAACACACCAGGTACAAACACCGCTGCACTGCCTGCGTCCAAAACCCAGACAAAATACCTAGCCTGTGCCCCAGGGGGGCAATCAGGGAGTGTGGCAGCAGTGTGGCGTAGTGGTGCAGGGCTCGTAACCAAAAGGTCACTGGTTCAATTCCACCTTGGGGCACTGCTCTTGTACCCTTAGGCGGGGCACTTAACATTACAATTGCCTCAATAAACATCCAGTTGTATAGATGGGGAAAAACAGTACACTGCTCTGGATAAGAGCGACTGCTAAACGACAATGATGTGATGTAATGTAATGTAACGAACCGATGAGTGGGTCCTGTTCTCCAGACTGGACCTGGTGGGTGGAAAGGTGGTCCACACAGAATCAGAACACTGCCCTGAGACACTACGGGAGAAAGAGCTGGGCCCTGAGGGCAGAGTTTTGCATCAGTTAATCAGGCGCTGTAAAGCAATGGCAGAGAATGAAGAGTTGATAAAGATCAGCCTACTCCAGTTTACACCACTTAGACCTCTGGCAGTGAGTTCACAGCAGGGTAACTCTTAACACAGCTCCCTGGGCTTGAGACAGGGATGGAGGGAAGGAGGGAGGGGTGAGAGAGAGAGAGAGAGAGAGACATGTACGCACACAGGCCAGCTGTGCGTGGCAGGGGTGATGATCTCCAGTCTCTGGATGCTCCAGTGTCTGCTCTTTTTGCTTTACAATTACCACAGCACCGTGATTGCATTTAATTGGAACCTTTGTTTGATGTCACCGGGTCCTCGGGGGGGGGGGGGGGGGGGTAAATCAGAATCAGTGACAGACTGAAACGAATCTGAAAAAATACCCCAAAGGTCTCAGGCCCTCCCCACACTTTCTCCACTGTCTCTCTCCTCAGAAAGCAGGGGGTATCTTCTAACCCAGGAAACCCAAGGGGTTCTGGACACAGAGTCTGCCTGGTCAACAGAGGGGGGTCCCAACTCTGAGAGGCAGATTAAACACCCCCCCCCCCCCTCCTCCATCTGAGTCTGCCCCGGCCGCTCTAATCTCTGCCTGGTAAATCCCCCCTTCATTCAGCCACTGCTCTCTCTGCTCGGCCTAAAGACGCAGAGTACAGACACAAAAGCTGTTTATGTGTTGCAGTGAGGCGGTGGGGGGGGGGGGGGGGGGGGGGAGTGTGTGACTGGAATGAGAATCTACTACAAGGAGGAGAAAAAAATGGAGGAGAAAAAAGAAACTAACACACACATACACACACACACACACACACACACACACACACACACAAACAAAAAAAAGCCCTTCAACACCCCTCTTCTATACTCCAGCGCAAATCCTGACCCACTTGGAATACAGAGCCATGGCTTTCATTAGGAGGGTTTTGTTTCGGGGGGGGGGGGGGGGGTTCAGAGATGCGGTGGGGAGCAAAAGGTTGTGCTGAAAGAGACGGGGCCAGACGGACATACACCGCGGGGGGGCAGGCAGGAGAGGAAAACCCTTCTGCAGACACTCAGTCCTGACCCAGCTGTGGAACCATGGGGACAAGCACACCAGCACCACCCTGCTGATTGACCAGAGGCAGTTAATTTCCAGTCTGAGGGGGTTAACTGCCCCCATTTAATGCTTCAAAATGAAGATCTGCAGCCATTACCGTCCAAAACAACCACCAGCCACCAGTCACACCAGAATTGCCTGATTCTGTAAGAGCAACAATAACACTCACAAGTGACTTTCCTTACATCGAAGCCATGAGCACGTACTGCCAAAACAATTTCACCTTTAACCCTTTTCTATATCTTGAGCTGTCGGGTGCAACAACAATGGCAGTGACAGATACACAGGAAACAGAATAACTGACTGAGAGACTGACTGGCTTTGACTGATTTACTCTAACACTCTAAACACAGAGAGCAGCCTCACACTACACGCTGTTTGCCGACTATTCAAATGCAGTAAAAAAAAAAAAAGACAGAAAAGAAAAAAGAGGGAAAAAGAATAAAGACGGGCTGACACCTCTCCAATCTCCGGCACGGTAATTATCTCCGTAGTGCATTTTCACACCATCAGAGGAGAGGGAGACGGAGATCAAAAAGAATCTTTTAAGAGCACGGTCTGGTTTGTGGCTCATCCCGTTCCTCCCTCGTCTGGCAGAGAGAGGGAAGGGGAGGCTTTAAAACTGGAACAAAGGATCCCCCCCCCCCCTCGATCCGCTCCGGGCGGACCTGTCCTCCACGCACGCACGCAGTCGCCACACACATCAGCCACCGTGACCGAGCGCGGGGGGAAACGGAGGAACTGGGCCAGTGTGCTAAAAATGCAAATCTCCTATCTCCCGAAGACACACGGGCCGAGTTCACTCACAAAACCCCATTTTACAGAGGGTGAGAATGAGAATGAGGGACACGGGGAGAGAACGAGAGAGAGAAAAAGAGAGAGAGAGAGAGAGAGAGAGAGAGAGAGAGAGAGGGAGAGAGAGAGAGAGAGAGAGAGAGAGAGAGAGAGAGAGAGAGAGAAAGAGATAGAAGGAAGAAAAAGAGAGAGGGAGAAGGGAGAGAAAGAGACAGAGAGAATGAGAGAAGGAAGAGAGAGAAAGAGAGAGAGAGAGCGAGAGAGAGAGAGAGAAGGGAGAGAAGGTCCTTGATTAGCTAATTAGGAAGCTACTTAAGTCATTAACACATAATGCAACTCTAAGCTATGCCTTTCTTCTTTTTAATTGGACAGGGCCTTGCCCGAGGCAGAAGGCAGTGATGAAAAGAACACTGCTCCTCGCCCAGTGTGTGTGTGTGTGTGTGTGTGTGTGTGTGTGTGTAGCTCATTAAGTCTTTCTCAATCACAGCTTTTAATTCCTGATCTATACAGAGGCTCAGAATTGGAAGGAGGAAGCGGAGCTGGGGGGGAGAGGCGATTATGTGCGAGCTTCCCCTTATTACTGTACTGTATAATCCTGTTACACACTATGGGACTACACTACAGCTCCACATATCCACTGCGCTCTAGATAGACAGACAAAAGGAAGGGGTCTCCCAGGGATGTGCGGCTGGAACCTGGAGCTTGAGCCTGTAACGGAGGCCCAGATGGCCCCGGGAATCAGAACCAAGCTCAGTTTCTGAACTGTAAAGCAGGGGTGAGCTGCCCAGCAGACAGACGTGTTTGTAAAGGATGCTTGGTTTTCAACCTGGAGAGAATCACCCTGTTTCGGTTAGGGGACACTGTCAGCAGCCCCTTCCCCTTCCCCTCTCTCCTTCTCACCACCATTCTCTATGTTTATCAATAAACTCTTCCTCTGCACACACCCTGACCCAGATCACTGACACGCACACGGGTCAGATAACACACTGGTGCTGGCACGGTCCAATTTTGCGCCAAGATATACCATCAGGGTCAGAGCGCTCTACAGGTCTGGGTTCCAGGGTGAGCGTATAACTGAGGAGGTGGATCTCGAGTGGCAGTACTGAGTACCGTCCCTTTCTGCCCCATGCCCTCGTTAACGAGAGAGAGAGACACAAAGCTTTCGCTACCCTGTCTTCACTGTGCTGCTTCCTGCAGAAGACAAACACTCCTTAATTTGCATTTCGTACGCGGAGAGAGAGAGGCAGGCAGTGGAGAAGTGAGACTCTTTCACATCAGAAAGCCCTGACAGACAGACTTCTCCTGTCTGCAGAGGAGCCGTACCAGGGGGTGAAATTAAAACGAAAACAAAAGAACTGCCTTAAAAGACTTGTGAATATAGGCCTGCATTATGTATGAGGCCAGGCTTCTGTGTGCTGGACCCCAGCCGTCAGCGCACGGACAGCTTTGCTGGTACACTGTCGTTTAGCTCAACGGACAGCAGTTTCGTCTCAACTGCTGCTTCTCAGCTTACTATTTTTATCCTCTAAAAGCAAAAGGGATATGAAAACATCATCCATTTCTGACTTCCTCTAGGATGAACCCTAGAGAACTGTGCTCTGCCGTGGAGAAGCAGGTTAAAGCCCCCCAATTCCACCCTTCACCACGCACAGTGCTGCTTCGGGTCATCTTCACAAAAAACCCACACCCAAAGCGTAAACCCTAACTGCAGTCTGCTTGAGAGCACGCCATCCCAACCTGGTGTTTTGTTTAAAATGCAGCCCAGGTGTAGCAAGCTGCATCACCGCTGCAGTTCGCTAATCCCACCAGAAAACCTCTTCACTATCTTGTCGTGATGCCAGCTCTTTGCTTATACGTTTTCTGATAACAGACACAGATCATTAGGTTAAGGCATCCGTACGAGATAAAGACCCGCGGACCTGTGTGGTGCCCGCTTCTACGCCTGTGTCCGCCAGCAAGAAAAAAAAAAAAGAGCTGGCTCTCGCTCAAGCAAAATAAATAAATGAGCTGTGCTATAACAATTAGGAGGGGGGGAGACAGACCTGCTCTGTATGCTGAGCACAGACTCTGAGTGGAAAACCACCGATCTGATCAAAGTTGGGGGGGGGGAAAAAAAAAAAAACATGATCCTTTATCACACGGGCCTCAGAATTCGAATCTGGGAGAGCAAACACCGTTCCATTCGAATTCTAAGTGCGTACATAAATATCACTCCATTTTCTTTTCCCTCTCTTTCCCTCCCTCCGCCTTTCCCCCCTATTCCTCTCTCTCTCTCTCTCTCTCTCTCTCTCTTTCCCTCCCTCCGCCTTTCCCCCCTATTCCTCTCTCTCTCTCTCTCTCTCTTTCCCTCCCTCCGCCTTTCCCCCCTATTTCTCTCTCTCTCTCTCTCTCTCTCTCTCTCTCTCTTTCCCTCCCTCCGCCTTTCCCCCCTATTCCTCTCTCTCTCTCTCTCTCTCTCTCTCTCTCTCTCTCTCTCTCTCTCTCTCTCTGCCTTTCCCCCCTATTTCTCTCTCTCTCTCTCTCTCTCTCTCTCTCTCTCTGCCTTTCCCCCCTATTCCTCTCTCTCTCTCTCTCTCTCTCTGCCTTTCCCCCCTATTCCTCTCTCTCTCTCTCTCTCTCTCTCTCTCTCTCTCTGCCTTTCCCCCCTATTCCTCTCTCTCTCTCTCTCTCTCTCTCTCTCTCTCTGCCTTTCCCCCCTATTCCTCTCTCTCTCTCTCTCTGCCTTTCCCCCCTATTCCTCTCTCTCTCTCTCTCTCTCTCTCTCTCTCTCTCTCTCTTTTTCTTTTCCTCTCTCTTCTCTCTCTCACATCAGGAATTCCAGGAATCCGAGTCTGCTGGCTCTCGGTTCGCAGGCCCCGCTGCGTTCACAGCAGCCCGGAGCAGCCAGAGAAATCCCACCCCCGGGGAAGAGAAAATACCCTCTCAGAAAAGCAGCAAAAAGATTTAATAATTCAGCCGTGAGGGGCTATTCTCAAACATTCACAATGAATTCAGACCGGCAAACGACAGCTCTGCAGGGTTTCTGCAGCTGGAACGACTGTCCTTATCATTAATCAAAAATCAATAATCAAAATCACGTTCGACACCATGAGACACAGTGGGCACACAGGCCTGGCCCACAAGCAGGCAAAGCGGGAAAAGTAATACTAACCTACATATAACACAATCCAGCGAGGGGCCTTCTCAAGGAAGTAACAGACTCCCAGGCCACCATAATTGTAATCATATGTTGGACTGCTTGATTGTAATACCTGCACACAGTTCAGTTACTGGTAGGGGGGGGGGGGGGGGGGGGCACAGATCACACGACACACACATACACCGTCACCCCTGCACTCATTACAGAATTACCGCCCGAACTGCCTCATAATGATGGGAATTTTACCACAGCGTGTCTTCCAGTCAGGATGGTGTGACGGTTACAAACCGTAATTAAAAGCTCCGGGAAGGATAACGCGCCACCCGACCTGCGCCAAAGACAGCAAAACAGAACCTGAACCCGGCAAAGAACGGTGCACAAACCGAGGGGTCCCCACGCAACGCAAGAACAGGCCAGCTCACGCCAAAAACAAGTCAAAAACAAACTAAAGTTGCAACACAACCCCTGGCTTTAACACAACCAGTTTTACACGCAAATGAATAGTGTGCTCCGTCAGAGCAGTGTTGGGTAAACAGTCAGTACAGCCAATAACCCTCAGAGGGTCAGAGGGGAAAATGTTTCAGGCCATGAGAAGAGGTGAAGTCCCTCTCTCTAGGATGCAGCAGGATGTACTTAAACGTTTCTGTGCAGGATTCCAGGAAAAAAAAAAAAACAATTATCAACAAATCAGCAATCTTCCATGAAGAGATTTCAAATTTAGAGTTAATTATCTTTTTATTTGCATTTTGAGTTTGCTCCGTCTTGGAACAGGTCCAGGGATCTGACTATGTACTTACTCTTTCTCCGTCTTGTTTGCGCTCTCAGCAAGTCGGTTAGCTGAATCATCAGCCCAGACTGAGGGAGAGACAGAGGCCTTTGACCCCTGTGAGCGCCACCTCGGACATCATGCATGGAACACTTGTCATTTCAAAACAGCAGTTCTCCACAGAGAGCTTTTTTTTGCCCACCTCAGCACACAGCTGGAAGCAGAGAACTAGTAACATAACAAGTGGAACGTTTGGCATGTGGAAAATTGTAGAAACATTTCTGGAGCAGCTGGCAGCCAACTAGGCTTTTGTCAGCACTCTACTCTACTACTTTTTTTTATAGAGCAGCTAGCACAAGGTACAGGTATAAAACATTAACACAATGAATCATTAGACACACTAAAATGCTAAGAGCACAAAACCAGCACAAGAAAAACTTGCTTGCTGGCTGCTTGAGGCTGTGTTCTAGAATTCTTCCCCCCAAGCTTCTAAGAACGCTGGCAAGTTCGCTAGCCGCAGCCCTGTCCAACAGGACATCAGTAGAGCTTTTGCGGGTCACTCTCGGCCACGCGATGATGGATCATCTGTCACAGAGCTGTGTAAACTAATCAGGCCTGTAGAGGTCTGGGCCGTGATGTATCGGTGTATGAATGAGCTGCGGTTCTGTTAAAAAGCGGTGATATCAGCAATAACCCATCCTTCAAGCCTGAGCAATTTCCCCCTGCGAGGAGGTTTTTGCGGAGAGCGGTTAAGTAAAGATGTGGGGGGGGGGGGGGGGGCTCACTGAAGGCTTGGACAGAGTCTCCTGAGAGACTGCACTTCTGCTATTTTCCCTGCACTCTCAAACACAAAAATAGAAAGAGGGAGAGAAGGGAAGAGAGAGAGACAATCTCAGATAGAAAGAGGGAGACAGTAAGAGACCCTAACATGCAGAAAGAGAGACCTTCACAGATCAAGAGGGGGGGGGGGGGGCGAAAGACCTTCACAGATACACAAGGAAGAAGAGGGCAAAGAGGAACAGAGACAGACAAAAGCTGATCTATTTGCAGTACCATTTGCCCTCAGTGTCTGTGCCCCTCATTACACATCTCAACCTCTTATTCACCCTCCAAAATAAGTGGCTAAACTACTGCCTGCTGACACCCACACAGAGGAGCCATGTGCCGGGGACCTCCACCTCATCTTGCCTTCCCGTAAACCCCCCCCCCCCACAGACCTGGAAACCCCATGGGCAGGTGCGTTCTGTGCGACTGTAACAGAGGGCATGATGCAACACCCCCATGAGACTCAGATGACAGGTACAGTAATGAGCAGCACCCACCCACAAACAGAGACACACAGGCAGTGAACGGCATAGTGTGATGGAAATGAGACACACACACACACATACATATATATATATATATATATATATATATATATACGTGTGTGTGTCAGAGTCATACTGTGGTAACACTTGGAAAATAATATGAACATGGCGGCGTTTTACAGGTTCACAATCCTCTCGAGCATTCCAACAGGTTCCGCTATATCGTGCCTCTTCATTTTTGCCTATTTTTGGTGCAGACTAATTAACCCAATTTGCTCATGGAGGAAAAAAAACAAATAACAGATGGCGGTCAGATGGGCAAGTATTTTTAAATGCATTAGTACAGCGAGAGTTCACTGAACCCTGAGTTAACTGTAGGGCATATGGACTTTTCGCTTAAGGGGAAGTGTAAGTGCAACTACCCAGAGTACATCCGTATGCAAAACTCTGCTTAGCCTACATCCTCCGCGCGCAAGCAGTCGGCCAGACAGGCCACGACAGCACGCCTGCCAGCACCTCTGCTGCCGGCTTGTGGGGCTCTGAGACACACTGACAAAGCAGACTGCTGCTGCTCCTTGTGCAATTTCAAATCCTCCGTAATCCCGAATCAGGTCCACCCTTGCGGTGAGACATATGTCGGGTCTTCTGCATGCTGTCCCAGAGGGAACGGAAGATATAGCCTGCAGGTGCTAGGCACAGTCTAGCCAACCCTGCTTTGTTTGACTTGGCCTGCGGTTCTGGCATCCAAATTGGGCGGGCCATCTAACAGAGCTCACAGCAGCTCCAATAGCTGTTTGGGTTTTGTGGGAGCGGGTGAACACACGTCAATGGTTCATGCGTTGTCTGCCCGAGGAGGGGCTGACACTGTAGCAAGCAAGCAGGAAGACAGCGTTAGGAAAATTAATGCCACATCATGATAACACTTACACCTATATCTGTCACACAACACAGCTTTGTTTTAAAAAGGGGTAACCCACCAGACTGTTTTTGCAATAGCTGGAGTGCAAAAAAACTCCAAAAGACTGTAAAACGATCTAAGTTTATATATCGCTGGTGTCGACCTGAGGTTTTGGTGCCTCCAAGCAAAGAAAATCCTGAAATTCACTTCAGAAAATGACATTTTCACAAAGATTTATGTGCCATCTACAAGCTGGCGCCATTTCTGCCAAGCAGACTCCTCCCTTCACCAAGCAACAAACTTCAAGATGAACACGGCGACATAGCACAAAGCTCAGTCCCAGACTAGCTGGAAGTGAGAAAACTGAGGCCAGCTGCCAAGCACTGTGGGAGAGCAGTAGCCAGGCCTCCTTCCTCCTCTATGTGAGACACACACACAGTATCAGAGCACCTGAGATGGAGGGGATTCACCACAACACGTATGGACCAATCACTGCCATCTTCCTGCAGCCTTTCGGCTGCTTCAACGCAGTGCAGAGAACTAAGCGTAACCAATGGAAACAAATACTCTGGCTTCTAGAATGTCACAGCCACCCTCCCCATTATGACTTCATTAGGAACCCTGCAGAAAGTGAAACCATATGGAGGGACACTTGACCACTGTTTGATCCTGACTCTCGGGAAATGATCCAGACACTCAAGAAAGAACGTCATGAAAGTTTTGTCTACACCTCACCTGTAAGCTGTTGTTCAAGATCAAAGGCACAGTACATCTGAATCGCGCCTTCATCAAAAGATACCTATGTATTTTAGGGTCTGTAACAGCAGGAGTGAGACTGAAGGTTTAGAACTGGCTTGTTTTCCTGAGCTGTCAGAGTGATATTTTCCAAGCACGACTCACCACTATGGAAGCAAACACAGCCGGTTGTGTCACACTTCAGCTGACTGCTTACGGGAAGCAGGGCACTAATGAGGGGTTCAAGGCAAGCGACAGAAACGAATCTGCAGGTGTCATATGACAGACTGTTGAGATCTTGCCTGGGCTTGCACACTTGCACCTCACAAAAGAGCAGACCGCGGGGCAGGAAGTCAGTTTAAAAAAATCCCCCAAAAATTATCCTCTCCTATCTGAAATCTTCACTTCTGCGTTAGTACAACAATTAACAAAAACACATAAGAATGTCATTAGCAGCCTGCACTTGCAAACTCTGTTGAATTTCAACAGCTGCAAGCAGTGTTTCTTCTGCTACACTCGTGCCATTTCTGCGGTTCATCACCATTTACATGAATGGAGAGACAGAAACCCCATAATGCCAGGTGGACCACCCACATCTCTGTAGACATGAGCTATTAAAATCAGTTACGATGTTACCTCAAGTGGGGACGTTGCTCCCGCCGCATTGTATGGATCTATGTTTCTCTCTTATCGCTCCAGATCCCCCCCACACCCCTCCCACGAACCCATCAGCAGCAGTTCAGCTCCTATTTCACAGCTGAACTTACCCATGATGTATTAATATTTACTACTGTCAATATTACTGTAAATGGGTCACTGTCTCTGTCTTCATATTCTGACCCAGCTTTGTGAATTGACCGGCTCTGCTTGCAACTGCTAGCGAGACGGTAACCGTAGCAAACGCGAGTTAACGTTGCTTTCATATTAGTTAGGTTGGGGAAAACCTTGATGCCAGTCACCTTCGAGGATGAACGATTGCTTTAGATACAGTAGAAAATTTTCTGCACCCTAAAATACGGGAAACCCGTGTCAACATGGCCGAAAACCTGTGGCTCTCGAGTTGCAACCTGAGACCGAGGTGAATGAGCCAGTGGTTCCTATTTAGTACACACATCATGCCAAACGCCCGCAGAACCAGCAATCCCCCACATCCAAAGCATGCGAATATTACCACACACTTAGAGGGTATGTTTGGCTGTAATTATCCCTCTGCACCGTACAAGACAGGGCAAGCACGCAAAATATCAAACAGCTGCGCTAGAAACACCTCCACACCACAGGTTAAACAAATAATCATTTTGTTATCAGTGATGCATTCAGACTCTTTAAATCAATCGCTGCTCTATCCAATCATTGCGATAATCGTTTTGTGCATGTAACGTGGTACCCGTTGCAGAGGTACCAAAGGTGTAGTCGTTGGGGCAATGGTGATAATGTTATTTTTTGCACCGTTCCAGTAAGAATCGCTCCAGTAAGAATACAGGGGTAAAAATATATATTCCCGATGTAAGATGAAGACTGAAACTGTAACTTCGTCTGCTAATAATAATAATAATGATAATAATAAGGGATAATAATGTGAACCTTACACATAGCCTATTTAGTTCGTTACTGATAGCCACATGTAAAACAATGTGACATTTATATGTTCGGCTATCAGAACACAAGCACAGGCAGATGCCGAAGATAAACCTGCAGCTGAGTGCTACCACATCCATTTCCCGCATATTCCCCGAGACGGCAATAATGTTCTACCTGGACGACGCGGTGGCGAAGTCTCCGCCATCCAGCAGTCGGATCTTGCAGAACAGAACTCCATTGACGAAAGGCACAGCAGTCAGCTCCTCCAGAGTAAAATGAGTCTGAAACTTGAACTTCTTTTTCTTCGTTAAAAACGCCATTGATAAAAGTCCTGTGACTGTTTGACTAGTCGATATTTGATGCTGGAAAGTACTTCAAAATAATAATTAAAAATGGCTAAAACAAAAACAGATTTGAAACAAAAGACGATAAAACAAATAAAAATACAGTTAAACAAACAAAAAAACGAGTTTCGCCTTCGTAGCTCAAAAGTCCGAGATGGTTTTAATCAGGAGCTTGGAAATTTTTCTTGAAGGTTCGGTTTTGGTTCAGCATCTCTTAACTGCGCGCTGTGCAGATTTTGTGAAGATCTGTGTCAAAACATAAGTAAACAAGTTTATTATTACGAAAGAAAACGTTATAATAAGTCATTGTCATGCAACAAGTTCAAAATAAACAAATAAATCATACAAACTATATTTCGTAAACTGCTAACACTATAACTTCTACATTTAAACAAACGTTGTTAGTAGCTAGCTAGCTACCGATCATGCGATGCATTTCTACAGCAAGCCAACTGTTAGCTCGAGTTAGCTAGCTAGCTAGACTAATGACCAAAAGGTTCCTTCATCCAAACGCTGTTTTCTCCCGCTTTGTCTTAATTGAATAGCTATCTACATACCTCGGGATCATCCGCCTTACGATTCCGTTTTGTGTCACGTACAAAAAATAATAAAATTCTTGCAATGGTCTTCTCCGGTCATACCGAGGTGCAGCAGAGACACCAGCGCGAATCGACGTTCCCGAGGCAATGCGAGCTAGCTGGGCAACTACAGTCCAAATGGCTAGCTACCCAGTTCCTATTCCACGATAACAATAAGATCGTGTGCAGGTAATTCGCTATCATTCGCCAACGTTGCCAAAAGGATTGATCCCGTTTGTTTAGCTTGGTTAGGCTGAGGGGGGGAAAACTGCGCCGAGGGAAAGACAAATCTTTTCCAGATTTCTTCTTATGCAGCCGAGCGCGTCCCCGAGACCTCAGGGGTGTTTTGGATGAACTGAAAATTGGAAAAGTAAATCAACCTGGTAGCAAAAGACGGGAGGGTATCCCGACACGGCTACTACAGCCGCTCTCACCAACCAGCTAACTGATCTGCACATTTGAGTGCCGAGCGAACAGGCATAAATCCTGCTCCCTGCACACGAAAACTCGCTAAGCGCCGCCTACATGTCACTAACGCGTCACTAACGCGGTATGGTTTCTTGCGTGAAACCCTCTGTCCAC
Organism: Megalops cyprinoides; assembly: GCF_013368585.1. Classification (NCBI taxonomy): domain Eukaryota; kingdom Metazoa; phylum Chordata; class Actinopteri; order Elopiformes; family Megalopidae; genus Megalops; species Megalops cyprinoides. Next base: position 6,319,597 of record NC_050586.1, read on the forward strand.
GTAGTGCAGGGTCCCGGGTTCGGTATCTATAAATCATTACGCAGGTCGTTATTAAAATGGAAATATTTGATCTGATTGGTCAATCGATCCACTGTGGTCCGATGGGTAAGATTCTAAATATGGAGGCACTATTCAGATTCAGTTGAAGGCCCTCCAACTGGTAAAATAAACTGTGATAGTACTTAAATGTCCGTTATAAAATCAGTCAGGCTTACTTTCAAAATTTACTGCTCCTTGCGTAATATCACAACATACATTGCATATACAGACGCAGTGCTACATTATCACAACATATAGCTGCGATATTGATATTGATACGACGCGAAAACATGTGGTTTATACAAAATTTTTAGTAGCTGAAGAAAATATCCCTCAACAGAAAAGGCACCACAGTAAGTTACTCTGATGACAAGATATTTTTTCTGTAGCCTAGGCAGTTTATTTTTTTTCAGTTCAAACACTTGATCTATACAAAATTTTTACTAGCTAAGGAAAATATCCCTGAACTAGAGGACAGTACAGTATCTTACTGACAAAATATCTTTCTCTGTAAGCAGTTTCCATTTTTCAGTTCAGTATTGTTCAAAGTAACAGTCAGTTGCTATCTTAATCTGTGGGAGTTTTTATTTGTCCTTTACTGTTCACAAACCCCAAAAAGGGTGATTTCATAAGCGCTGGCACTGGAGAAATTTATACGATGCGGAGAATGGGAAAATGGACCAGGTAGTGAACTACACCAATCCACGTAGACCGTGATGACCCGGCCGTATCTTATTTTACCACAGGCTGATTCAAAGCTATATGATGAAACGTTCCGTTTTAATCAACATAGTATGTTCATTATTCATTTAAAGAATCGTAAGCAGGAGTCTAATGCCCATATTTTGTTAAATGAGGTTCATTTCAACGTACAAGTCATGAGGCTTGGGAGCAGTAGAATATGCTGACAACGTATGGTTTCTAATCACATAATTGGTAAATAATGATCCGCATGGCCATGCTGTAAAGTTTAATGTACAATGTTTGATAAGAGCTAAATCCTGCCAAGCCTGCCTCGTTAAAGGCCACCTACGAATCGAGTAGCAAAAGAAAGGTGTTAAATGCAATTTTATTCTGGTGTATAGTGCCCTCTCCCGTTGAGAGATGGAAGTGCCACCCTTTTGACATTGTCATAAGGTTGGGTGCACCACATCTGTGGTTACCAGTTCTAGCTTAAGCTTGACATAAACGCCACGTGCACAAAAGCAAAACTGTAGGTAGGTACGGTCTTTCCTTCAGCAGCGTTTGCTGCGGTTGTTTTAACGGGACGGCCGTAAATCAATTAATCGTTTAATCAACCAGCCACTCACTTTAAACCGAACTATCGATCATTTAATCAATCAGTCGTTTAATAAATCAATCCGGCGTTCAATCAACGACGTAATCAGAGTAATGTGTTTAGCTCCGTTTAACACTCTTCCCAACTGAGTTGATACAGAGCACTGGGGAACACATATACATTATTTCGTACCCTTTATTACTTTAGTAGCATGCACATCTAACGTCAATCTATATCAAAATGTTTAGAAAGGGTAAAACACATCCGATCAGAAAATACGTACAGTACACTACTGTCTTTGTGTAATGAGAAAATGGGAGCATTTCTAATGAGAACCACAGGTCTCCCACATGCGTGAACAGGTGCTTAATCTGCAGCCCTTAACAGCGTTCTTTGCATTATTTGTTTTTGATCGACTTTATTTAAAAATAGTTCGCAACACTTGAATCCAGGGCGTTGGATACCTGGCCAGGATTAACCAGATTCAGCACAATAAGATATGTTTTACTGTAATAAACCACAATTTTATGATAAACTGTGGTTTAACAGGACAGGGGTTAATCATCTTATGTATCTTTACATCATACTGTATTGTTGTATATCACAATAGTCTCTAGTACATCTTGATAAATTATGGTTTTCTACACTAGACCTTGGTTTACTATGAAAAATCATGGATTATATTATGTTTCCTTCAATATGTTGTGGTTTACCATAATTAATCTTTCATCAATGCATAAGAAAATCTGAATGTAAAAATAAAACATGGTTTACAAAGAAACATCATGTTGACCGTATCAATCCCTGGTTTACAATTAAGAAGAACTGGATTGTGCTAGCCATTAATTTCCTCGTTGACCATAGTAATATATTTTAAAACATAACATAACCAGTTACCTGTTCTTAAAAAATGGTTACTCCTCACAGAGTTTTATGGAATTATATTTGTTGATATCATCCTAATAATACACAGATTTAAGGATCCTGACCTGATTAGGGAAATGTTATTTCTTGATTTACCTTTTATTATGGGTAGATTATATACAATGCATATATTACATACAGTATAGATATTTTCTTGTTTGTTCTGCCTTACCTGTTGCCCTATATTGCAGCAAACCAGAGGGTGAAGGCAATATTTGTTATCTCCATATTTGTTGCAGACAACTATGCCTTAAATCACAAAGTAAGCAAATTTTACTGCTGTTGAAAATAAGATGGCAGTTAGCAATGCGAACAGTGCTTTATCATTTTTAATTAGCTACCTCACACGCCGTGCCATTTTGAGGATGCCTTTATGTTGTGCAAATATGAATCCAAATATATTTATGTACCACCTCATATTTTTTGTACATTTGTTTTTTAAGCATTCCTTAAGCATGCTTAGTGGGAACACTTAAGTGTTTCATTAAGAGAGAGATCAACTGAATAACTGCATTTATTTAGTTCAAAAGAAAAAAAAAACATAGAAAATCAAATACCTCTATCAAAATATCTTTGAATTTCTACATATTTTTATAACTGTTACATATATCAATGCTGAGCAGGTTGTGAAACAGGTAATGCATTGTATCATTCATACAGAATACGTTCACTGATTTCCTGTGCACTGTTTTCATTAATCAGTAACAGATGGTACGTGTGATATTGGTGTACATTTTTCTTCAATGTGTAGCAGAAAATAATTGCCAAGAAAAGTATACAGGTGTTGTTAACAACACTATGTATCAGTATAAATTAGGCTAACATGTTTCAGTGATGTTCTGAACTCAAAATGAAATTCAACCTTATTTTATTCTGCAATTTAATGTATTTTAAATCATTTATTGGCTTACCACATAAATAGAATACTTCACTTTAAAAAGTTAGCCAATTATACCACACCTTTTTAAGGGCACTGAAAATAAAGCAACTTCTTTTTTTTACCTTGAAACCTCACAACAGACCAACCTAAGCACATAAGAAATCATACTGTATTACAGTACTTAATAAAAACACAGTCTCACTTCAAATGTGTGTAACAACAGTCATAACTTAATTTTTCAAGCTTTTACACGGTGATGTGTTTCCATAGATTCCTTTCATATTTCCCTTTTCCGGGTCCACTGTCCTAGACACCGGCCTTTTTGTCTGTCCCCCCTCCGCCTCCCCGCTCTCCGCCTTGGTGCCTAATTGCCATCCTCCGCCTGCTGTGGGGGGTTGGGCTTGGGGTCCCCGCCATCCGACAGGGGCCCCGCAGCGGAGCTGTTGGCGGTGCTCTGGAGAAACTTCCGGAAGTCCTTGAGGGCGGGGCGGAGCATCTGTATGAGGGCGATGAGGGCAGCCTGCGTGCCCTCCAGCGCCTGGGCCTGCCGTTCCTGGGCGCAGGCCTGGGCCTCCTGGGAGCGGCGGATCATCTGCAGCAGGTCATTCTGGTTCTCCAGGTGCTGGGCGATCTCCCGCACGTGCAGGTTGGTCACCCGCTGCTCCTGCAGCAGCTTGGCCGAATTGAGGGCGATGCGGCTCTTCAGCTCCTGAGGCTTGATGGAGCACTCCGCCTGGGCCGTCAGCATCTCCACCGGCGTCTCCGTGGTGACGGCGACGGGAGTCTCGGTCGTGCAGTACTCCACCACCCCCTCCTCCAGAGTGTGGTAAGTGGTTTCTGCTGTAGTTACACAGAGGAGAAACCCAATAACACATCAGGGGCACAAACATAAGCCTAAGGGTCTTTGCTAGCTTTCAATTACCATTGGGGCGGCAGTGTGGCATAGTGGTTAAGGAGCAGGCCTTGTAACCGAAAGGTTGCCTAAAGGTCCCCACGGTGGCACAGCTGCTGTACCCTTGGATAAGGTACTTAATCCACAATTGCCTCAGTAAATATCCAGCTGTATAAATGGGGAACATTGTAGAAGAAAACCTGTAACCAATGTACGTTGCTCTGGATAAGAGCATCTGCTAAATGCCAATCATGTAATGTAATGTAAATTTTCCCATTCAAACCAAAATGTTCAACTTCACTAGAACACGTTTTGCTGACACTTAGCACATGCACATACATGCAAAACTTCAGAATTTCATAGTCTGCACTTTCATAAGTCATAGTGTATTATAAATTTTATGTTGCTTCAAAGTAACATCAAGATACATTCAGTACTTCAGTAAACTGGGTCATAAATAACAATAAAGGCTTAAACAGTTTCACCGAAGGCTATGACAAAACTGTGGGCAACTTCATAGCCAATCAGTAGACTGAATGCTCACTACCAGTACCTATACAGGGAGCTACCTGGCTGATTGACAAATGTTACAACAACACTAACAATACGACAACTGTTATAAAGATGCTTACCTTCTAGTGTTTTCTGTACCTCGCAGGCCGCAGCAGAAGCAGTCTGAATGTCTGTGAGTTAAATATACAGCGCAACAATTACTTATCTTACACGGGAAAGTTTCTACGCTACCTTCGTAAATACTGTCCAATCAAAAACTGCTCCGCCCCCAACGAACGAAAAACTCCTAGGGGCGTGTCGCTGTAAGAGCGAGACTGTTTTAATATTGGTTGCGCGGGATTTTATGAGAATTTTACAGCAAACGGTGATCATTGTAGTTCAAGAGATACACAGTGGGGCTATACGCAACAGTGGGTTGTCAGAGCAAAACATGTATAGTCACATACAATCAGGTTGCAACTGTATGTCTCATCGTTCATGTTTCAGTGCAATTCAACAGGATATACATTTGTTCTGCTCGTAAACATCCTAACAATGAACATGACTTGATCGTTTTAAAATTTGCGGTGCCGCTCACAAACTTCTGCGAAACGCGACGCGCTGTGTCCAACATCCGCTGACTTAACCTGGCGAGCAGTGACAGCGAACTTACTCTGCGTTAGTGTCACAGTGGTAGCCGAGCTCATGGGCACTGGCACGGTAATCTCGGTGCCACCATCCCCTGCAGGTAGGCTGATGATCGTCGCCTCTCCCAGGAGGTTACAGATCCGCTGTTGCATGGAAGTGAGGATGACGGGGACCGAGGTACAGTCGCCAGTCCCCTCCATAGCCGCCCGTGCCTGGGCCACCTTCCGCCGGACCTCGGTCTTCAGGTCGGACCACTTCTTCTTTACCTCGGCGAGTTCTCGCTGACAGGTAGTTACGGCGTTGACTCTCTTCAGTATCTCTACCCATGCGTTGTTTTTGGTGATGTGAGTGACTCCAGCATTGAAGTGGTTAACTAGTATGTGCTTTTGTTTCTCCATTTCCTCCACTATAATTTCCACCTCCCTTTCCGAGAAATTCATTTTTCTCTTTTTGGCCTGGGATGCCATATTAATTAGAAATTACTCTTTTTAAAGAATAAATGTGCGTAGTATACGCAAAAATAGTAGGGTTTTCTCAATAGAACTGCGCAACGTAATGGCTTCTAGAATCGACTTCTTCCTCCTGCAACAACGCTTACGCCCGTAATGGCCCAAATCCCGCCTTTTCAGGCACGCCACATTCTCATTGGCTGCATCCTGGAGGTCGAGCACAATGTCGGCATTACTATTGGTGGATATTAAAATCAATCACGCGTAACGTAGGTGCCGTACAAACTAACGCGTCAGGAGGGAGACAACTGGAGAAACCATTTTCGGCAGCAAGAAGTGTTGAATGTATTTATGTGATTAAATGTGTATTTTATTCATGTGTTAATATTGTAGACTGCGTTTCCACAGTGACGGATTTTGTCATATTTTTCAGGATTCCATATTAATATCAATAGCTTTCAATTTAAATTTATTTACTTTTTAGGAGAAAATTCTGTCGAATAGGACGACTGAATCGAGTCGTATCTAACTGTGGGCGCATGCAATCATATCCGTTAAAATACTGTCTCGTTAATGTTACAAATATCAAACTACACGAAACATTACTGCTGTTTTTGTCTTTCACGAGCCGAATATGTGTCCATGTTTGGTTACCAAAAATAATTCATGTCAAACTGATCATGTTAATCTGTGTAGTGATGTGACGTTGCAAGGCCATGTGCACTGTACCGTAATATTTGTCCAAATTTACATTGACGACGTTTACAAATAATATTCGCAAGGGGGCGCAAGAACACAGATGTTCGTTGGAGTTACGTGAAATGAGTAAAAGTAGAGTCTTCTTTCGATGTATTTTTCTTAACAAGGAAAGGCTTTATTTCAGCTACATGTAGGAGTAGATTACTGTAACTACTTGAGTTTCAGACGTTTTATATACATTTAGTCTAAGTGAGAGAGTTTTTTATTGTTAGACATCAGTTTTTAATTACTAGCAACTTGTTGCAAATGGTATTTGCCAATGATCTCAGATAAGCATGCTGAGAAGTAATAGTCCGTTTACCAGCTAGTTAACAAATAGGGTCCCTTGATACCTGTAAACTAAGCTAAGATCATCCTATTCCTGAAATGAGTTCAGAAGATTCTGGCAAAGCAAACTGATTCCACAAATCCTAACCTGGCCATGCACATGTGGCCAATAGTTCTGGGAAAGGACTCGATTTGGCCCTGATTTATACAGACAACTTTTAACTGAGGTTTCCAGAAAAAGAACACATTCAGATTAAAAGACGGATTGAAATGTATGCAGTTAAGGGAAAAAAAGAAACCGTGGGAGAAGAGCAGCGTTGAGTGGGGTGTACCCTAGGGCTGCTGTGTTTGCCTGTTGAGATAGATCCAGGGAGCAAGATTCAAGGGGGGTGGGGGGGGCTCTCCAAAAATACCCTGTAGCTCAGTGCTTACTCAGTGACTTTGCAGAGGTGGCGTTGCCACGGTTACCTTGGCAGATGGAGTGGCATGAAAGAGGAAAAGAAAACTATGTGATGTCATCATAATGTTCCAATCGGTAGATTTCTGTGTAATGATGGAAAATTAAGGTGCCCGTCCCCTTATATTTTCAATGCCAATGAATTAATATGTTTGGATTTGCTTTTCCTTCTGTTCTTTTGGCTTTGGAGGATCTGTGGCTGCAGTGAGGATGCATGTTTTAGGGGACAGATTTGTACAACCAGAGCCTTAGTGTCTAAACACAGGATGCAAGACAGGGAAGCTACACAACAGTTCTCAGCTAGGTGACCTTTCGCTCTGCTAGTGTTCCTCCACATCTCCCTTTTGTCATGTGTAAAACTGGATGTAGAAGTTGTAGAAGTTGCTTCAGATACAATATTCATGACTTAATAAGGTGCACGTCACACTGACTTTACCATTTAGATCTTCTTGATCATTTCCATGCCGATTTACTAAATTCATTGAGTCTGTTGTAACACCTGTGGAAGCCAGACCTTGACCAACCAACACTGACTTTTCTCTGAAGCCTTACTGCAGCGGGAAACAGCATTAGCTGGTCTGAAAATTCCCCTCTCTCTGACAGTGTCCTTAGGCCCTGAGTCACAGCTTGAACAGAGAGAGCTGAAATTCTGGATGTCCCCTGATGCAGGGCCGGCCAGGATGTAGCAGTGTCAGAGCCTGCGACTATGGAGGGGGCTCTGGCTCTGGTTGGCTCGCCGATGCAGAGTCAAAGGCTTAAGGGCTTGATTACATAAGCAGCTTCGGGGGACAGAATAAACTTTACTCTCTGTTGTGTCTTTCTCAACCTGCATTCCTCTCTCTCTCGATTATGACAAAGCAGGCATCAATGCTGTTCTCTGTCTCATGTCTCAGTGCATTTTGGGAAGACCTACTGCAGTGACACCCCCCCCGTCTTGCAGGTTTTCAGGAATGGGCGTTGTGAGGGGCAAAACAATAGTGTAAGCGCCGGAAGGTGTGTGGGATTATGGGAGGGCTAGGGGCCTAGTAACCTGAATCCAGACAGGAGTGTAGAGAGGGGCAGGACTGATGTGCCGATGGTGAAGCATAGCGCCCCCAACGGGTATAGCAAGATGCAAACTGCAGCCGTGCATGTAGGTCCAATCACACACTGCCATCTGAAGAAACATAGACATGAATCTTTTAGTGACAAACCAAATAATTCTGTGCACATGAGCTAAAAGGAGAGGCTGGTAAATGAGAGAGTAACTCAGCTCAGATTCAGTATGGTCATGGCGCCAAAAGGTAAAAACAGGTAATAGAGTGTTGTAGGCCGTTGGGGTGAAGGTAAAGAATATTAATGTGTCACATGCACTGGGCTAGGGAGGTGAGCTCAATCCTGTGTATGTTGTTGTGTCAGTGTATTGTAGACATTAGATCTTGACAGATGACAGTGTGACTTATATAGGTTGCAGTTTTGTCCATTCATACAGCTGGATATATACCGAAGTGATTGTGGGTTAAGTGCTTTGCCCAAGGGTACAACAGCATTGTCCCAACAGGGAATCAAACCAGCAACCTTTCAGTTATGAGCCCTGCTCCTCACCTCTGTGCCGCACTGCTGCCTGCTAGCCAGTTCTCTCAATTGTGTTTCACTTTGTTTCGGTTTCTCACTTTAATGTACAAGTTATTCTGTCATCAGAAGGAACACAACGATGATTTATGTTCATCCATCATGTTTGAGTGTTTTTATCTTGGACTAGACATTCATATATCTGAGACCCACCATTAGGCATGGACCTATTAGAGCATCTCATCCTGCATTGTGGTATTGTGCGGTTTGCTTTTTAAGCGGTGCAAAATGGGCCATGATGGAAGGCCGGGCAGTTTGCCCGTCTTTGTAGGGGAGCTTGATGTCCTTCAGAACGTTCACATGCTGTGATGTTCCAGGACTGAATTCTCAGAGACCGGTTGTTCAGTTGCCTCCCGTGGTGTTGGAGGTGGGCAGAAAATCACTGGTCATCAAAGCTCACATTGTGCAGAACTGTTTCTCACCTCGCTCTCGTCTTTTCCTCAGTTAATGACACTTCTCACCCTTTCACCTTAATCGGGGCAGAGAACATTCTGTATTCTGTGCTTTTCTCTACAAAAGTGTCAAAAAGCATCATGAGTCATTCCTATCCATCGTTTGAGGATTTGGTACAAAAAAAAAATACCCTTCATGCTCAAGAGTGTAGCGGTGCTTTTAGTGCCAAATTGTTTTCAAGGTAGCCTTTCACGGTGGCCCACAGTTATGTCACCTTCAATGACAAAATCCAAGGCCGCACTTTAAGCATCTGAAGTCTGGAAGCAGGGGTTCTGGGATTTGCCCTCCTCATTCTAAGCCGTGATGGCCTGGCTGGTATGGGTCTGAGTCGTGACTCACTACAACTTTTAACTGTGTTTGTTAACAGGTCACAGGGTGATCTCGGGTCTGCCTGTCCATATTTTAATAGGTATGGAGCTGTGTGAATTTATACGCATCGCCACGGGGGTGCGACCTGGGTCCCGGTAAGGGATGGGGTGTTGCGTCAGGACAGTGTCTGACCGGTTATTTATAGCTGCACTCTGCAGAGCGGGGCCCCATGCTCCAGCTCAGGGGGGATTGAAAGATTGCCAGCCACGGTTTCAGAGGGATGCGCATTGCCCCCTCTGAGCTATAATTACAGAGAGATGGGCTTTCACGGGAATCCAGTCAAGTGGCAGCTGACCCAGGGAAAGCCGGTCCAGTCTGGCTCCAGTGATATTGGAGCACCCGCTCTGTTCTGGCAAACCCAGCACTGAGCTGCTCTGTAGGTGAGAATCTGCTGCAGGGGGTTACAGCCAAAGCCAGAATTAATCCAACAACAAATGGCGTTATAAAGGGGAAAGTGGTGTGTGAGTTTTTACATGCAGATCTTCACCTACGTTTTCACCTGGTCAGGTTGCACAAGATAACTTGTGATAGGACTTGAAGGGTGTTGTGCTCGCACTCACAGGTTTGGGAGAGTTGTTAGCCTGGTCTGCACTGTTGCCCATTCAGTTTGAATGTATACACTTCTGTTCTTTTTTTGCTGGATGTCGCTCTGGATAAGAGCATCTGCTAATGAATGTACTTCAATGTTATGTACATTTTGAGAATCAGACATCCAAGCTTACGAAAGAAGAATGACTGCAGAAAATGGCCAGTTAAAATGCCAGATGCCACATGAGTGGACCCACTCTGCAGATATTCACAGGAGTTGACACCATAACCTGGCTGACGGCCATAACGATGCCTTCTGAGAGCGCAGAGAAATGGCAGCTCCTGAGCCCAGAATAAACGAGGTAAACAAGAGAGAACTCAAGGCGTTTTATCAATGCAGGTGCGGAGCGGCAGGCGCTGAGGGTTACACAATCTGTGCCTTCTGGCGGGGCCCCCTTCCTCTGGAGGTAGAAGAAGCATCGATCGCTCTGATTATTGTCTCCGGTGTTCCGCTGATAAGATGTCCCCTGATCCTGCCGCGCTGATTGGTGCGCACCTTACTGTGCCGATAATTACATAAATGGAGGCTATAAAAAGAGGGGCAGGAAATTAAAAAAAAACAAAACATCAACAGTTTGTCCTTTTCAGAATCAAAATCAATTTTTCCACCCTGTTAACCTCTACCCTCATGCCATAAATGTTTTCAATACACTGCAGGGTGCTAGTTGTGGCCTGTGATCTGGGCTCATTAAAACAAACAGCAGGGCCCTGCTGTGCTCCCTGCCACAGAGGCCGACCTTGCGTTAAGGGTGCCGTTGTTTGCTGTTGTTAATGAACAACCCTCTGCCCCCAGCCCCTGATCCTGTGTACCCGTATCCTGTTTTGATACGATGCGTAAGTAACTGTCGTTACGTCTTGTTTGTTCCATCCAGATGATGCGTGCTCACGTAGGAGGAGGACCTTGCCTCTTTACAGATCGCTGCTGTTCAGATAGAGGAACGTGCCACACATGAAAATGACTTTAAAAATTTCCCACAATGCACCCTTCTCATGGTTTCTCAAAAACAAGCTGTTGATTATGTAAGAGAGAGCAGTGGGGTACTTTCAATCATATTTAACCTTTGATTCCCTTAAAAAAGTAAACAATTGATGTTATTAGGTTTAAGTTTTAATCCTCCTGCTCAAAGTCCTGATAACCACATTAGTGAAGAAAAATAACAAGTTAAATCAGCATACAGACTGAGCGTGAATTTGGGATCAAAGTCAATGGGAATGTTATTTTACGATGTTTATGCCCTCTACATGAACTGAATTTTATCATTTTAACTGCAACCAAAATACTCACTTTCATGCCTGTAAGTCACTGATTTGCTGGGTTATTCTCTGAAACATAGTTGAATATTGTGGGAACAAAAACAACCTGGAAGGGAAAGAGTATCAACTTGACTTGGTGGCGTCAGTAAAAGCCTGTTTTTGATCAATATGAACTTTGCAGCTGGTAGCACCGTTGTCAGTTGGCGTGTATGCCCTAAGATCTCAAGGTTAGGGGTTCAATAGTCAACTGAGTCATAGCAACAACTTTCATAATGAATACAGTGTTTCTCTGTGTAGCACTCAGAATTACCAAGACTTGTTGGGTATAACGGCCATGCAAAGCATTGACATCTTATCCAGGGAGGCTTTAAGGACAAGATGTTTCACACTACTGAAATCATGATAGGTTTAGGCCCCCATAAATCGTCCTGGCTTAGCCTTTTTTTATTTTCTGGTTTCTTTGTTGGCTGAGCTTCCAGTAACCTGTCAGATTTGAATGTACCTCTTGATCAGTACGAGGTCAGGATGTTGAAACGCGGGTGAGATCTTTGAACTGGATCCTGGATCATGTGCAGAGGTGCAGGTCGAAAAGGCCAGTAAAAGTGTTTTGTTACAAAGAAAGCGGCCCCTTGTCAACACAGGAACTCTCTTGCGTCTTTACCTCCCCTTCCAGTTGCCACCTTGGCTTACATGCAGTGGCATGTCCCCTCAAGGCACAGCATGAAGCTGACATTTACTCACTCGCTTTCACTATTTGCGCGCTGGCGCGGTTCGCAGTGCTGGGAGAGCCCGACTATCTCACATGGCCTTTAGCTAGGGCCGTACTACGCCAGCACCGGTTGCGGTGCATCCTTGTGACCGTCCTATAATTAGCAGCTCGAGGGAAACGGGAGCTCCAAACACACACACACACACACACACACACACACACACACACACACACACACACACACCCTCTCGCCTCACCCCCGTGGTGGGTGACACACATGAGGATTCAGGTGTTCTGCCAAGAGGACGAACCCCCCCTGACCTGTCCCATGAAATGTAACTCCTGGGAACATGGTCGCACGTACTGTATGCTGTATCTCAGCTGGCGACACACTAATCAAACCAGGTTTAGGACATATTCATTGCCCGCAGGCACCTGTCATAATTCAGCTTGGACATTAAATCTCCTGGCAATGCCTTAGCTAAAGGTCAGATCCCTCAGCGGCAGCACTCTCTGGTGCATTTTTGCTGTCTAACGTCTGCAGTCCAAGCCAAGCCTGACCACACAGAATGCACAAAAAGTATATGGCAGTTATGGTGTGGGCAGTCTTTCTTAATTACCTATAAAAATAGCTTCAAACTGCAGGTTTAATAGCTTGTGCTATTCACAGGGCAGTTGCCGTGAGCCCTCAGTGAAAGTCATGCCATTCCCATCCTACCAGCTACGTGCAGCAGTTCTTTCACTCTTGTTTGACCTCAGTTAACTGCTTGTAAGGAATATGGGGATTGTAATGACTTAAATCTAAACATTAAATTTGAACAGAGGATTGAAAGTTGAAAGAAACACTAGGGATCTCCAATAAAGTGTTTTAGAAAATCCTGCCAAAAGTGTCAGTGTTGCTGACCTTTTATATTGTATGTCTTTGTATTTGGTTACTAGATGCAGAAGACTAGGTGAAACTGCAATACAATAGGCTGTTGAATTTGAAATGGGCAAATCTGTTTGAGAAATAAAAACTGAACTGAAAATTTGTGATGAAAATCATATTAAGATAGTGCAGATAAAGAAACTGATTCAAAATGGCTGAAAGTGAAACTGGGGTGATTATACTGCGGCTGTATTTTACTCCTGTTTGACAGCATCTTGGCTTAGCTTGTTCGTGAAGTAAGGCAGAGTTGTGTGTGAGACCTCGTCTGTAGCCACAGCTTTATCCAGTGCATAGATTATCCTCAGCGACATCTGCGCTGTGGATACTTAAAACTGATTTTCTGCTTCTGCCAACACATCTGATTTTAGCATCTGAGTTTAAAACTTGAGCAGGTTATTTCCCATTAGCTGTAATGTATCAGGACAGGATTCTTTCCAACTTCTGCAGCAACGCTAACAAAATCTGCAGGGAGGTAAGATTAAGAGAGAGTATAAACAATCCCTGGATTATGCAGAGTGAGATATTTTAGTGGTATCAGATTATCCTATCCCAACTAGACTATCCCAACCATCCTGTTTCTTCACCCTCTCTCTCTGTGATGCTGAAGGGATAACAGCTGGCTTCTACATCTCAGTCTTCTCATCAAAATTAAGATCAGACTTGACCCAGTCTTGAATCCCAGAAATGTGTTTTGTCTGCCAGTTATGTGTTTTACAAAGGTGAGTTTTATTTATTAAACTGCTAAAGCAAAATGGATCGTAACTGTCCCTGGAAATGCAAAATGTTGCGGACTATTTGCATCTTAATAAAGTCTAGGCCAAAGTTGGCCTCTGCCTTCTGCCCCAGACAGCAGATGTTGCTAGCCACGGTACAGAATGGGGGTGCTGAGGTAGAGCTGATTGGCACGTTCTGAAAGTCCATTAGGAAGCCAAACAGCGTCACATGCCAGGTCACCTACAGCTTTGTTTGCCCCATGATCTGTGTACAAAGACAGGGCCGTGGAGTTCAGAGGGGTCACCGCGCCATCTGAGGCATCGAGGGATCTGCCTGGCCTGCTCTCTGGAGTGATGTGACATGAATGTGCTATATTGCTACAAAACAATCCCATTGCTACAGCACTTATCCCATTTTATTTTTTCAGGAATCTTGGGTTGGAATGAGCTGATGTCAGTTTTTCATCGTACTAAAGAAAAGAACAGGGTTAGGAACTACTTGAACTAGGCGATTACGATAAATTGTAATTTTTGCACGATTCGGAACGTGCTAGGACAAATACATGTGCCAAAAGGTCAAACTGTAAACCTTTAGGAGTTCGATTCATCTGAATCTGAAAATCTTTCCTTGGAACAAGCTCATTGAATTCTTAGATACAAAGTTCCATTAATCCAGTTTGCTGAAGCTGTGTCTGGGAGCAGCGCATGCTAGTAATCCTGACGTCATTGTTTCCAACCCAAACAAATTTGCTGCGGGATTAATGTCCATTCAACAAGTCCTGTATTTCTACTACTTTGCTAGAAAAATCAGGGAAAAGACTGTACTATGCCATTTAACAGAAAATACAACCTATTGGTACAGTACCTCTGATTGTATCCCTGTCTATCCCTAAAGTATGTTGTAACATGCACTCAATTTCCCAACATTTTACATATATCTATTTACACTGTACCACTGTACCATTTACATATATATATAATATACACACACATATGCGCCATCAGTCACAACAGTACATTCAGCCATCAGAAAAAAAATCAGTATTGTCCAGTTTTTTGTAAGTTTCCTCAGAAACTGTATTACTTAATATATTTCTATATTTAGTATAGTATTACTAACTATATTTCCTCATAGTTCCTTGTGTCTTATGACGAGGTATTTTGTAACAGATTTTGTGTGTGTTTTCAGTCTCTCCTAGATTACGCTCAGCGTTAGGCCACGAAAGAGTTAAAAGACAGGCCTTTTTTTCGGTTCTTTCTCAATAATTTACGATACGCAAGACGTGTGTGGAATGTAATTGTGATTGGCTATGTTGAGACCGACGTCACGATTGATGTAAGAAAATAAATGTAGGAGCCAATGAAATGTTGTTGTTTCGTGACATGCCCCAAAAGGGGAGGGATTTTCATGGGAGGGATCCCTTTCATTAGCGTGTCCTTAAGAGGAACCGGCATTTCAGTGTGGAACCGCCAGAAAGAGCGGGCTGAATCTTTTGCGTTATTTATTTATTTATTTCTATTTAAGAACCGTTGTTAAAATGCTGTGCCTGTGCCTTTACGTGCCTGTTCCAAACTCTGATCAAACCGAATTCGAGTATTTTGAATCGAATGGACTACCATCCGAGCTGAAATCTCTCTTCAAATTGAGTTTATTTCTTCCCTCGCAAGAATTTTCAACGTATCGAAAGTGGAGGAAGGTAAGGCTGCCTTTCTATATTGCTGTACATTAATTTTAGTGTTGCTGATTAAGGTTTTGGTTAAGCTTCTAGATTTATATTAGGAAGCGGTCTCCTTCGAAATTAAGTTTTTTTTTACACATTTTTTGGCAGAACCGGCTAAGGTCAGATAGCTCGGTATTTCATGACGCCGGCAGTCATGTGGTTTTCGCTTTGTTCCGTTTCCTGTGAACGAGAAAAGATCTGATTTCCTGGTAATGAGACACCAAGCGAACCAAATTTGGTCATTTTCAGTTTCAATGTATACCCAGAAAGTTATAAATGTTCGCAGATTGTCCAGTTTTCAAATTTAATAAAATACCGATACCCACATATTAAGCAATGCAGTAGCAACGAGAACCATCTGGTCTCTCCCAGCCCGTGGCTGGAATTTCTGGAAAAAAGGATGCGTGACAGGAAAACCATATTTGGTAAAAAGGAAAAGGCTACAGAGTCATTTTCGATTCTTGGAGGAAATTTGCGAACGTACCAAGCAAAATTTAAAATATTTCAATATGTACTTTAAAAATGTGTACATTCTCTTTGGCAAATTACATTTTGGGGGAAGCAGATACGCAGCTGGCGTGTCCCATTCATATGCAAATAGACATCGAGTTAATCTATGGTAGCTAACGGGTTTCAGACGGCGTGCTGGGTACAGATGTTGCCTGTGTAGATCTACGACCAGATACCCCAGCCCCAGTTGTAACTTTAACCACTATAAAATACACCGCAAAACTGATCAGAGCTCAGTATGTACGGATATTATCAAACGAGCGGGGATTCATCCTGATTGTATAGATCGCGGTTCAGCCACCTCTTATGACCTGCATTACCTTTAGCTCGCTGAAAGATGGTTGGAGAACTATCTAGAAATGTCGCTCGAAGGTTAGGAAAATGAGATCAAAGTTAATGCAACCGGACTGTATTTAGGGAAGAGCAGATCTCATGCGCTGTCTGTCTGTTGGGACATTAAATGCTTTGATGGCGATTGCATCATAAAGTCCTAATTTTTCGCCTTTTCTGCACCACGCTGAAATGCATTTCCTTGCATCTTCACCACTGTCAGTGGACCGGGGTGGTGAGATTCACACAGGAATGCGATTGCATAACTGAGATTCCTGAATCACCAAGGCCGTTAGTTTTCCCCCTTCACACCGCGCACCCAAGGAGTACATTAACTCGTCCTTTCACGTATGTTAATCTTGAATGCCTCTGCTTGATTATCCCCGCGCATTGCAAGCGCTTGGACGCGGTTCGTAACGGGGACCGCGAGACAGACTGCGTGGCCCACATGCAGACACACGATTCCTTCTTGGCGCGGAGCCGTGTCCGCTTTACCGTTCACATGTCTCCCGGTGTGGGGTGTTAGGAGCGTATATCAGTAACCGCCAGGTGTATATTTCCGTCTGCCGAGACAGGAGATCAGAACAGTTTGGCAGAATTACTACTGTGATGTAATTTACCCCCCCCCACCACCACCACCGCACCTCCGTGGAACCTTGCGCGCACCTGGAATGCGTTATCCACCGTCAAATGCACCTGAAGGTGTAGGGGTTCTGTCCCATGCCTCCTTCCATGTGATAACCCCCCCCCCCCCACACACACACACACACACACACACCTTTTATTACCAGAGTCCAGTTACGAGCCAGTGCATCACTACCTGTCACAAAGGCCTGCGGCAGAATCATATGTGTGGCAGTGGGATCGTGTTTCCAGTTTAGGGGTTTCCTCATATTACCACGATAATGACGTTGTGCAGACGTGCAGGGTCCCAGCAGGCTGTGCTGTGCTCTTTTGGTTATGTCATCCTGGAGTGGCCTGCTGAGGGGAAACTCACCAGAGCGACGCTAATGCTGTGTCCACACACAGCACTCTCATGCCTGGTTACTGCCCAATGGCTCTAGCCTGTGTGCTCTTCACTGCTGATCTGCTGTGGATTGGTGAATAGATGGGGATGGGATGGGGGTTGTCTAAGGTGAGCTCAGGGGTAATGGAGCAGATGCTCTCCAGGCTAGAGTTACTCCTGACTTACTGGGCCCACGCATGTAGAATGCACTGGAACACACTCTCAAACTGAGTTCACCTCTGCATCCTTTTCTGGTTGTGTCAGTAGGACATGTTTCCTCAAATATAAAGAGAACTGTGTAATTTCTTTATTTCTATTGGCTGCATCCTTAAACAGATTTGTTTTTATTTTATTATTTTAGAAAATTGTGAAAAGGGAAGACGAGAACCTTGACGGGCAGCTGGACTTTGAAGAGCTTGTTCACTACCTGCGTGATCACGAGAAGCAGCTAAAGTTGGTCTTCAAGAACCAGGACGAGAAGAGCAATGGTACGAACTCCGACTTGGACGTTTTTTTGCCGCATGGTCACTGGGTTGTGACGATGTGCAGAGGTCACTTGGTATGATTATTGATACTGACTCGTGTCCACCCCCCACCCCTCTGCTGGTTCAGGTCGTGTCGATTCGCGGGAGATCATGCAGTCGCTGCAGGACCTCGGGGTGCACATCTCCGAGAAACAGGCGCAGAGGATCCTCAAAAGGTGAGCCGGGATGGGAAAGAGGCGAGGCCTTCTCCTCTCTCGCTGTGTCAGCTTTTAGCCAGCCTAACGCGCCTTCTGCTTCTGCTCAATTCCCAGCTGTGCTATACTGTCTCAGCTAGCTGGCCTGCTCTTAACAGGCATTAAATATTTAATAATCTGACACCTCTCTGAATGTCTAACATCATATCTGTGGAATGTCTGTCTGTCTGCACCTCTCCTTCAGAATTAAGGAGAGGTCTGATCTGCTCCCCTATCGCTTTGAAAGTAAGTTCCTTGCTCAGCTCTGTCTGTCATATCTTCAGCAAAAACCACCTTCTGCTTCCGTTTCTGCTGCCTTTCAATGCTTTTTAACTGACTCATTTTTCCCCCTGTCCTTACGTTCATGTCTGCACGAATACTTAAAATCTAAATTTTCCAAAAGAAACAAAGTAAGGAAATGCCTCCTGAATGATATTCTATGTTGTCCAATATTGCTGACAGGTCAAAGTCACAAACAGAAGCCCACCTTGCATATAGCATACAAGTATAAGAAGTTTTTTGTTTAAAAAAAAAAAAAACCTGAAATTGATGTTGGATTGTCTCCCCACAGCATGGAGAAGAATGGGACGATGACAATCGACTGGAACGAGTGGAGCAATCAGATTGAGCCCCCTGCGGAGAACATTCCCGAGATCATCCTGTACTGGAAGCACTCCACGGTAAGCTGGGGCCCCCGCACCCCCACATATCGGCACCCCCAGAGCCGGACGCTAACTGACCCAGGCGCTTGAGCTCTATTGAGAGTCTTAGCCACTTTAGATAGGACGCCTGAAATACAACCTTAAGGCACGAGAGAGCAGCGAGATCATTTGATCCTTTAAAAGGATCTATACTACCGCTGACGTCAATGACTGAGTCTTTGTCATTAATGGTGAAACAGATCAGGAAGGAAGGCTGGTGTGTACTTAGTATGTCATAATTCCTCTTTCCGTCACCTTTTTTTTTTTTTTTTGAGTCTGTCTGTCTGGCTGAAAGCAGACTGTTGTGCACACGTTTGACTGCAGAGAGGTCTGTCTGCCATTTAGGCCTGGTCCAATAACTTTAGCAAAGCAACGAGGGACTAAAAATACCTGTTCTCCCGAAATAGCTTTGTAGGACAGCCAGTTCTGAGACGGCAGACAGGATTTGAAATACGGCTAAAAGGTAGATCTGTGACTATTAATATGATAAATGCTCAGGGGGAGAGACAGCCACCAAACCCAAACCCCCCCCCCCCGGGCCTGGCAAGTGTCAGGGGACATTCACTCTTAAATTATTGGGGATGTACCCGTTTGCACCGCTGACAGGAACATTTATGTAACTTTTGGCAAACCTGTGGTGATGCTCTTTAATGTGACAGCTTGGCTCAGTGACTGAAACGGGTCACGAGGGGGGCTGTGAAACTCTTGTTTATCTCTGTGTGCCCCCCCACCCCATGCAGACACAGCTTGTACAGAGCCAGGGTGACTATCTTGTAGGCGTGGACACCTCCAGAGAAATGCCTTATCAGAACTGAGCAGTTCCCTGCCTATCGCTCCCTGACCCAGAAAGACGCTTGCATAATCTCTGTTCCTGCTAATGGGGCCGTGTTCTTTAACCTTACCCTTTACACATGGCTTGCATTGCATTCTAAGTCCGAGTTACATACACCTCGCATTGCTGTATAAATAGGACAGTGCCCTTTAGCTGTATACTGTGAAACTTGCGTCAAATATTAACATGCCAGTTAAAATGATGCATGCTGTGGTTGACTGTCTGCTGTCAGTCACCCAGCTCCTTGCAAAACATGCCTCCCATGGAAAGGCATATGTTTGTATGATGAATTTCCGTCTGCCATAAAGGTCAGAGTTCAGTGATCTGGCCACACTGTAAATATGTTGAAAGTTGACATGTAGAAGGCAAAGGAATAATTTCCAAGAAATGTTATTTAGTTTTTGGTGTTTCCTGAGTAAACTCATTTTTTTTCTATGAATGAAGGACTGTTTCTCGTGAAAGGAATTGCAATTTAATCTCTAATCTTACATTTTTAACCCCCCCAGATATTCGATGTTGGTGAGAATTTGATGGTGCCAGATGAGTTCACGGCAGAGGAGAGAAAGTTGGGGATGTGGTGGCGACACCTAGTGGCAGGAGGGGGAGCTGGCGCTGTGTCTCGTACCTGCACTGCCCCACTGGACCGGCTTAAAGTGCTTATGCAGGTAAGATGGCACACATCTTAGTCCACCTGCCACCTAACTGCATCCTGACATCTTTGAAGGCCCTTGCCAGCTCTATGCAGTTCAAGATGTTACCAGCATCACATCCAAACCTTGCATGTCATCCTGTCCACCAAAAGCTTTGATGAAGATAAGACTAGGATGGACTGTGGAAGTGTGTCATTTGCGTAACTTTTAGGGCCCTGAATAAACTGTTTGTGAATGAACTCTTTTGTATCCGTTTGCAGTTTCCACTGTTGCAAGAGTAATTACACAAGAGCCATAAATGAGTTAATGAGTAGATGTTCCAGAGGTGGGGTGAGGGGGGGCAGAGTTCATATGGCCAGTTTTCCCATATATTCTGTAACTGCTTAGCCAATCACTGAGAGAGGTTGCAAGCACACCTTCTGTTCTGAAATCTGATTGGAGAGTGAGCACAGATGGAGTGGCAAAGACCATATCAGTGTGTCGCTTAGACTGACGTCAATGCCGCTATTTGTCAAAGCGTGAGGGCTTTGAACCCGTCCCAAGATGGCGAAATTCGGCAAAATGTCAATTAGTAGCATTTCTCGGACAGGGTTGTAGACTTTGACCCCCCTCACCAAATGAGTCTGTGCCCACTTACCAGAATAGGTTGTCCACTTCCTTTCCATTTTAAAGGGGGAAGGGGGGGAACCCCCCAAGTTACTTGGCTTTGATAGTTAATCTACATGTGTAATCTTTATGGTCATATTCAGAATATGTAATTTGTACTATGACAATCACACTGTGATGTCACAATAGTAATGTTTAATCTTCTTCTTTTTTTTTTTTTTTTTCCCCTCTGGTCTCTCTGAATCAGGTTCACGGGTCCCGGGGCACCAACATGTGCATCATGGGAGGTTTCGCCCAGATGATTCGCGAGGGTGGGATGAGGTCGCTGTGGCGAGGGAACGGCATCAATGTCATTAAAATCGCACCCGAGTCCGCCATGAAGTTCATGGCCTACGAACAGGTACGAAAAAGGAAGACGCTGCATACAGAGTGTTGCTGTGCATTTTACTAATTCTTTTTAATAGCTACACACATGCAAGCACCTGCTTGGAAGGTCACAGTTCTAACATTCTCTGCCCCCCCCCCCCCCCCCCCCCCCCATGTGCACCAATGGCTGCCCTGCAGATCAAGCGTTTGATTGGCAGCAGTCCGGACTCGCTGGGGATCGGGGAACGGTTCGTGGCTGGCTCTCTGGCAGGAGTCATTGCACAGAGCAGCATCTACCCAATGGAGGTAAGGAGTCACTCTTCTCTGTGTCCCTGACACTGGAGGCATGATTCGGTCTGCTCTCAGTGCATTTGCAAATGGTGTTTCTGCAGGTCTTTTAAACGCGTGCGTCCATTTACCTCTCTCCAGGTGCTGAAGACCCGGCTGGCCCTGAGGAAGACCGGTCAGTACTCGGGCATCTCGGATTGCGCCGTGCAGATCTTCCGGAAGGAGGGCCTGGGGGCGTTCTACAAGGGGTACGTCCCCAACATGCTGGGCATTATCCCCTACGCTGGCATCGACTTGGCTGTGTACGAGGTGAGCGCAGAAGCCGAAACGTCTCTCGCAATGCGTGCATCTGCGTGAAGTCTCTGTGTCTGGAGAGTGTTGTAACGTTGTCTCTCCTCTTCCCTCCACAGACTCTGAAGAACTCGTGGCTGCAGCGGTACGGAAAGGACAGCGCAGACCCGGGCGTGTTCGTCCTGCTGGCCTGTGGCACCGTCTCCAGCACCTGCGGCCAGCTGGCCAGCTACCCCCTGGCCCTGGTGCGAACCCGCATGCAGGCGCAAGGTGAGAACGGCGCTCCCTCGCACACAAAGGTCACCTGCTGTGTGTGACTGAGGCAGATATGTGACAGGAGGACAGGAGCTTTTGCTCATTTTTGATTTTTGTTTCACTTTAAGAACTTTAAACAACTGGGTATAAACACTTTAAGTACATGATATTATGAGTAGTATGTTTCTTTTGTCTGTTTAATATCCCCCTCAGTCATCCATGAAAAGCCTTTAAGATCCAATAAGTGCTTCACAGCTGTTTGAACCCCCCCCCCTTACCTCTGCTGTCTTCCTCCCACAGCGACGCTGGAGGGAGCCCCCCAGATGAGCATGTCTGGACTCTTCCGGCACATTCTGAGGACAGAGGGGGCGACCGGCCTCTACAGGGGCCTGGCGCCCAACTTCATGAAGGTCATTCCTGCGGTCAGCATCAGCTACGTGGTGTACGAGAACCTGAAGATGACACTCGGTGTTCAGTCCCGATGAGGCGGCGTACGGCAGGAAGACAAAGGGACGAAAGGACTAAAGACTCTAGCGGGGGTGGGGGGGTCCCCGAAAGGGACCCATCTGGGGGGTGGGGGACTGAGGAATCTCTGGGTGCTGCGAGACCCGAGGTTTGCAAACCCGTCTCATTCTGTGAATGTCTGAAGGTGAAATAAGTACAACACTAGCCGACAAAAAGCTACCGATCAGCTCAGTGACCCTTTGAACTGGTACAAAAGGGGAGGGAGGCTTCTTTTATGAAAATGAGTTTCCATTATTTATTGATTTGTTTTAATAATCAAGGTGCATGTAGAAGCAGCCTACAGTCATCTTATTGCAATCCTGAATTGAGTGAAATAAGAGATCTCCGCCATTGTTTAATGGGTCACTGCTGGCTTCTGTCTAGAGGAGAGGAAGTCCTGTCCTAATTAGGGACCAACACTCTTTGTTTGTGATGTATGTGTATTGGGGCACAGTTTTGACATGTAGATTCTTGCCCGTTTCTGCAAGTGGGAAAACTGGCTACCATCAGTACAAGTGTGAAAGAGAATTTCTTGCCAGTTTCACCCAGCATCGGAGAACAGTCACTGCCAGTACTGAAAACGACAACCAAAACTACATTGCGTGAAGATCTCTTTGGTTTGTCTTATGTTAAATGTTTCATTTTTTTTTTTATAAATTTCAGTTCCCTTTTTGAACCCTAACGCTTTCATTCTGACTTGTTCAGTGGCTAAATGAGTGTCGTCTTCGGTTCTGGTTTATGTGGCGGTTCTATGGTTCTATGTTTCCATGCCTTTTCCCATTGAAGCGATTTAAACTTTCTCCTCAGAAGAATGTTGGGGAAGAGGAAGAGATTCTGCTGCTGATTTCATTTCCTAAATACTTGATGCATGTGGGAAGGTCTTCATTTCTGAGTGGACTTGTAGAAGAACTTGGGGGGGGGGGGGGGTGGTGGAGTGACATGTATTTTTGTGTGCTGACACCATATTTATTTTTGAAGTGGAGGTGTGAAAATGTAGAATGCGTACTGTATTAAAAAAACGCCTCCATTACTTTTTGGAGCACAGGTTTAGCAAATCCGTTTAGAATGAATTTAACTGTTAAATTCTTTGCTAATGATTAATTTTTCTGAGCATAGCAAAGAAATGCTAATGAATGAAATACCGAACGTGTATTGGCTAGATTTTCTAGTGACGTCACAGTACCTGTTAGACACTGCAGTTCTGAAGGTGTTGCACCATCAGAGTTGACTTTACCTCTAAGCTACACATCGCATTGCACTTGGCCACTCTTCCGCTGGTCTGCGACAGCGCTTGGCAGCTCTGTCGAATGAAATCTCACCCATGGTGTACCATGAGTATTTGCACCTGATTGAGCAAGCTGGACCCGTGCAACTCTCCACTTTGCTTTGAAAAGTTAAATGCCTAGTTGATGAACACTTAAGCACTTTATCTGTTTTAGCCACTTATAAATGCACAAGTCAACAAAGTAATGGAGACAAAAAGGCATTAAGACAAATGTGGGTGATAATTGCATAAGTTGGGGGGGGGGCTTTTTAAAAATGTATATTAGAATAGATTTGTATTTGTCGTTTGGTGGGGGGACGACTGCCTTTTGATTGTTCCATGCCATAAGAATTATTGTGTACCCAGAAACCACAATGTCATTTGAACAGAGAAAGTATTAATCTTGGCTGTTGCCTTACCTAATGCATGATGTCAGACACCTTGTCCTTTACTGACTGGAAATGCACAGTATTATGGGGACACTTGGGTGTATTTGTGAGTGTTTGGGGGTTTTTTTGGCACAACTCTCAGGGAAAGCGTGGTGAGATTTCTTTTACTGAAAAGTTAAATTTTACACTTCCTCTTGGAGAGACACTTTTTCAGTGAGGTAGTACCTTTTCCCCTTTGTCTGTTGATTTTGAAGCTGTTCTTATGGCTTGTGTTCTTTCATAAGATGGTTTGCCCTACCTTCAGTGCAGCCTACGTAATTGTTATTATTATGCCAAAAAAATATAAGTGGAGAATCTGAATGTTGCACGAACGAAAGATCTCTGTGTGCTTGTAAGTCTATTAAATGTTGAGCATTAAGAGCTAAGGCTTTATATAGACTGTCTTGAATGTCAAGCATTCTCTAAAATGAATGCAACTCTTCAGAACTGAATTTTTGAGCCTTACCATTTCAGGTGTCGGGCATCCAGACTCAATGCTTATGTAACATTTAAATATACAGTGTAGTCTTATTGCAGACATGCGAAGCTAGTCTCATCTTAAAAACCAGATCCTCTGTGTCATGCAATGAATCCAAATGTTTGTGTAGCAAAATGAATTGCATATTTGCAGCAAACATATATATGTAGTGTGTTTAAAAATGTACTGTGCTCTGTAGAATGTAAATGAATGAATGAATAATCTGAATGTATTTATATTAATATGGGAACAACTTTCTAATAAAAGTATTCTTTTAAAATATTGTTTTTTTGTGATGAAATAATGCATGTGGGACTAAATTCCCTTTGTATTAGTCCTTTGACAGGCCACTTGACATCCCACTGTTCTTTGAATAACAGACAGCTGTAAGCTACGGTATACTTTTAAAAACTTCATGCACAATTATGTGATGACACATTCCACAGCACTGTAGTGCATGTATGAAATAATTATTTGTAAAGGTATTCTTTACAGAGCTGTTTTAAATTAACAGTAACACAGTAATGGCCTACTGCATATTTTGGTGGCAGAGAGTAATTTCAAGAAGTTTAATCGATGTGTAACAGTTAAGTTTAAAGCAGTGAGGTTTCCATTGGGCATAATGAGCAGGCTAGGCCTATTCTGTTCTTTCCTTATACCCCCCAAAACATAAGATTCATTAAAATGATTTTATATTAATTTAAGTTAGTTTTGGGGCAGTGTCCTTCGCAAAAAAATGGGCCTACACATTTAACCAGTCATGAAGAACATGAACTTGCACTTATTTCACAGCTATGAGACGTAGGGTCAGGTTCTAGGTCAATGAAATGAGGGTAACTGGCTTACAAGCGCTTTCAAAACTTGCATCCGGAACACAACGCAAATATCTCCCTCTTGCGGTGACGCTTGGTACAGCAGGGATTGTGGCCTACAAGGTGCCAGTCCCTCACATAATGGCGGAGCTGTACAAGGAAACATAAACATGAATTCTCCATGGACTTGGAAAGAGCGAGCTAGCTGGCCACGGCGCGATGCGTGACAGATGAATGCGCCGAAAATGAACATATTGTCGAGAGAAATGGTTAAGACCTCCCAAAATCAACTACACAGTTAAATGTATCTGGAAACCAGGAAGCAAATAGCCAGAGAGGACTGAAAGCTATCCTGGTTTCTTTTCGAGCAAATCAGCGAGCTCCCCACCTTATAGCCTTGATCGCTATGTTCTGTTATAGCATTGCGTTTGACTGTTTTTTATTCACTTGATGTTTTGAGAATGCTAGGATGTTTAAAAACGTTTTCGGGTCGGGGTTTCTTGTAAGAACCGCACACGTTATCCTGACATGGGTGATAACCTTGATACTTTTCCTCCACGACACAGGTAAGTGTACCTGCGTAGGTTTCACTCACTAGCATCTATGTACGTTAAAATTGTGATCGCTAAACTAGCTGCTAGCTACTGTGCAGTGTGGCAGTTGTGACTGGCTAGATGTATCTACCGATGACAGCAAAGTTCCTGAAAAGACTGCCAGCTATCCAAGGTAACGCTAGCTACATCGCTGACACAGGACGCATAGTTAGTCTATGTCTAGTGAGACCGTTTGATCAATTGTTTGCTGGTTAACTAGCTCCATTGATAAGTAGTTAGCTATGGAGTCAGTGTTAACAAGTTTGCCACTGCTGGCCACCACAGTTTCCAAACCAACACGTTAGTAGTACGGTTACACAGTGTCGTCGTGAGTGTCACCTGCCTTGTCAGCCGCCAGATAGCTTCATAGCTAGAATGTTTGACAGTGAGCTATCAGCATGTGCTGTTAGCCGCCTTGCTAGTTCATCGAGGAGCTAGCAAGCCGGGTAAACACTGGGCGACCAGCGTGTTGCTAATCACAGTTGCAGTGCTATAGCTCCCCAGCTAGCCCAACACCCTTAAAATTTCTATGGCATTACCGATGCCTTGTGGGCGCACGCTTTGCGCACCGGTATCTGTGTGGCGGAATGAGCAACAGTAAAGCCTGACGCTAACGACAGCGCCCTCGCTGCGTCGTGCTGCAGATCTGCGGAAGCAGGAGGAGAGCGGCGATCTGGTGCAGCCCGTCCTGTTCGTCCTGTTAGTGCTGGTGTCCGTGCTTCTGTATTTCGCCGTCTCCCTCATGGACCCCGGCTTTGTCCTCTCTGACACCGACGCCAAGGTCAGTCAAAAAACTTCACCGCGTAAAAATATCCAAATGCGAACGGCTGGTTTGCTGAAACTCATACTGTTGCTCCCTGCGTGTTTCAGTTCACGCTTGGAGTTAGTGAGGAAGAGCAAGAGATGATCCCTCAGACGTCCAAACCGCTACGCCAGCGCCGCTGTGGCTACTGTCTGTTGCAGGTACTGAGTCATTGGTGGAGAGTGATGCATTTAAGGTGTAGATGCAAAGCAGTGGAAAGAGGGTTTCTGTCCTGTGGTGGCTAAGGGAGCGCTGACATACCTCTAAAATACAGCAGCATCTCAGCTTGCATAAAAAAAGTTTGCTTTAGTCATGCATCTCCAGATGTATCACCCCAAGCACTACAACTAGCCCATGGTAGTACTCATGAAAAGGTATTCTGGTGGCTGATGTCTTCAGCTTTGCTGCGATGCCTTCTTTCCCGAGCAGCAGCCAATGAGAGCCAAGCACTGCCAGGCGTGCAAGCACTGCGTGCGCCGCTATGACCACCACTGTCCCTGGATCGAGAACTGCGTGGGCGAGCGCAACCACCGCTGGTTCGTCCTCTACCTGGGCGTCCAGCTGCTGACTCTTCTCTGGGGATTCCACATGGCCTGGTGAGTGCAGGTCGGAGCCAGTCAGGCACGTTTAAGAAAGTAGTTGTGAATTAATCTTTTTTTAAGTGTTTTGGCCTTATGTTGTATTGTGCTCTATTTGTGCTGGAATTTGCTCTGGATAAGAGCATCTGCTAAATGCATGTACTGTAATGTAATGGTTAAAACATGCTGAATCTTTATTATGTAGGCATGTACATTTGAGTACCGGGCCAGAAAACTACAGGTCCTTGCACAGTCCTTCAGAGGATTATCAAGCTGTTTAAAAATCTTGTTTAATGAATGCACATGCACAGCATGTCTGGATTTTAACATTAACTTTCATTAGGGGATGCAAGTCAGGTTTCAGTTACTCTTCCCATATTAACCAAATTTAATTACAGTTGACAGTTGACTTGACAAGGTTTATAAAATCAAGTTTAAAAATCTGTTAAATGTTTCTCGCTAATCTTATTCTCCTTCTTTGCCTGATAGGTCAGGGTTCAGCTACGCCCCCACCTGGGAACTGTGGCTGCGTCAGAACGGCTTCCTGTTGGCTGCCTTCTCCGTGGTGGGCGTGTTCTTGGTGGTGGTGGTACTGCTCCTGGGTTCCCACCTGTACCTGGTCTCCTTCAACACCACCACCTGGGAGTTTATGTCACGCCACCGGATCTCCTACCTCAAGCACTGTGGCGGGGACGAGAACCCCTTCGACCAGGGCATGCTCCGCAACCTCTGGGGCTTCTTCTGTGTCTGCCGAACCGTTGTCTGGGAGCAGGTGTACTTCCGAGAGGCCAGTGACCCTGTCTAGCCCCCAGAGGTCTGCCCCTCTCCCCCCTCCCATTCCTCAGGTTTATCTGTTTCCTCGCCTCTTCCTGTTGGTCTTTTGGACAGAGGTCGGGTGTCTTCTCCATGTCTGAAGGCAGTCTTGCCTGGCCTGGGTAAGCCAGAAGCGTCAGCTGCAGCAGCGATGATCAAGCAGGGTGATTCTGTGGTGTTCTGGGTTTAAATGTGCTGAGGCTGCGTGGGTGTGCCTGTTGTGTGGGTGGGAAGGAAATGAAAGGATAGAGTCTTCCATTGCTGCTGCTCTGAGATCAAGAGTGAAATGTAGAGATGTTGTGAGAAAAGGACAGAGGGGCTCACAGGATGAGGGCCAGCTTTCATGTGTGATTATGAGGTAAGAAGAGCATGTGTTGAAAGATTGTAAAGAAAGTTGAAGGGGGGACCGTTTTCAGGTGTCTGTCTTGTGGCGTGGTAGAGATAAACTCCAGGTCAGACATACTCCTGTACTCTCTCAGTGTTTTGGTCTGCCAGACCTCTCTGAAGACCATCACTAAAGTTGTAACCTCCTGTAAGACCTAAGCACCAGTGTTTCTCAGTAAAAGTTCAAGGGGACACAGTGTGTGTGCAGGACTATGTTAGAGTTATACTAATCTGCATTGGGGACTATTTAATCCTAGTTTGACTCTAAAGAGATTGAACACTGTGTTTGTTCATTTCTTTAATCCTTTATAGACCAACAGGCTAATTATAAACTAATGATAAATGAAATTATAGAGTCCAGTGGGATCTCTGTATCAGGTATACTTTTATGTGCAATTCAGACATGCCTGGTTGCAGTGTCCTTCCTTTAGTCTGTCCTAGATAATTAGTTGGTTGGTGGGCTCATCACAAATGTGATTATTACAGTTGGAAGGTGATTAAATGGTTTTCTTGACTGTGATGTTGTTTTTGAAGACTGAGTGGAGATGAACTGAGAACAAATCTCACCATGACTGTTTTTGAAAGACCCAAGTAGGTAGAACTGAAAATGGGTGAGTTTAATATAAATAGCTGTCGCTTATCCCACAGTGCATTTAAAACAAGGTATCAAAAATTATTTTTATCATTAGGATTTACGTCCTGGATGCATCAGTTTTTTTTTCCCCACAAATTCTTCCTTTAATATTTTGCAACATGAACAATGTATTTGCATACTAGTTTTTTGAGAGAAATAGGATATATAATAGGAACGCTTTATTGATCAGACTAACAAGATCAAAATCATTTTCCCTGCATAGCTTAATGGTTAATTTTGTTTTGTGCAATATCGATAATATGGGAGCACATGTGAGAGAATAAATGTAACAAGCAATACTGGTGGTAATATTTCTTCAGACTACTGAAGCACAGAAGATCAGTTTTGTTTAGAGATTTTCTTTGCGTTTCTTTGGAATTTAATGGTGTCTGAAGTGATTATGTTTACATATGACTTATTCAGTTTTCTGAATTGATTTTTAAGCAGCGTAAACAGTTACTGAACAAAGCAGTTATGCAATCTTTTTTTAAAGTGTTGTACAATCATTAAAATTGAGTTAAAGTGATGTTGTGACGTTCCAAATCTGTTAAAAAAAAAGAAAATGCATTTACAGCACACAAAAATCCCAGCTTTAGTGAGAAAGATATTTATTAAGATTTATGTAGACACATGAGGGATAGAATAAAACAATCTCACCTATAGGCATAGATACTGGCATGTTTTTGTCTTTTTTTCACAGTATAAATTACTTCAGTAGTAAACCACATACATATACAGACAATGTAACACATTGATTGGCAGCAACATTTCCAGTGATTTCAAGGGAATGCAAAAAATAAACTCCACATACAGTAGCTTCTCTGTGGAACTTAAGTCTTGGAAGACTGTCGTGATTGCATTCAGGCAAGTATAAGACACAGTTCAGAAATCATGACCCACAAGCTATATGGCCGATTTGTAACTGTGCAAACAGCATTTACAAATCAAAGAAATAGGCTCTTCCAGAAAGAGAGATTTAAACAAAACCTACCTCAGTAAGTTACATGTTAACTGATACATCACAGTTTTGTCTCAGGTCAGGCTTTTAACTAAGTTTATATTCTTTAGTGTTGGTTATTACAGCTATTAATATATCAGTTTTATCCTCCTGCTAACATAGCACTCATACACTCATACCGCAACTGAGGCACTTCTCAAAATTGAAGTTACACAGAAACTTATTACAACACTAGGGAAAGTTAAATACATTCGGTCACACATCTTAACAAAAAAAAAAAAGTCTTACCATATGACCAGGACATCTTTGGGAGACAGAACAAGCTAATATTTTTTTCATTTTTAACATTGGCACCTTCTGGTTTTCCTTTGAGGACACAATAATTTCACTGTACAGACATTTAAGAGACACAGCACACAATTGATGCAAGATTAAAGATAATCACACAAGGAAGCTCCGTGGACAGTACACTGTGTTAAATACAGTAAGACAACTCAAAGGTTTGACAAGCCACTGGCAAGCATGGCTTTGGAGTTGGCATGTACTGTCCAAAAAAAAAAAACAAAAAAAAAAAAAAAATCTGACCAATCAAAAAACATTTAACAAGGTGAAGGGTGAACAAAACGGGTTACACACACACAACCACTCCTCCCTGGAGAGATGGCCGCTGGACCCACAAACAAAAAGAACGATGGGAAAATGATAAACACATTTTTTAAAAAAAAGGACAACAAAAATAAACAAAGACTTTGTTTTTAACAAAACAGCAGCCCCATCGAGTTTGCTCCAGGAAGGCAGCTCATGGGGGAATTCACAGTGACAGTGAACGCACCGCGAGAGGAAGCATGGGACCCTGGAGCCATGGTGCAGGAGTCATTAACAACAGGAAGAGTCAAAGCCACAGCGTCAGATCCTCCGATTCCTTCCACCAAAGGACACTCTTCACCCCCGCCCCGTCACCCCAGCCCCGTCACCTGATTCTTTATTTCATTTTTCAAATTTTTTTTTTTTAAACTCCAGCTGGTTCTCAGTTGTGTGACATGTAGTGCAGAATAGGAAGAAGCCGGGGGTGTCACACCACTGCAGCAGCCCTCCCGCCTGACCCAGTTTGTAGGGACGGGGGCGGGGCGTCTCGTCCCGGTTAGTCTAGGGCCGAAAAGTCAAAGTCGGCGAAGACCTGCTGCTGCTCCGCAGTGAGGAAGCAGGGGGTGTGGGGGGGTGTCAGGATGGGCTTCAGGCGCGTGAACTCCTCGTCGAAGTTACTGACATCCACCTTCTCTTTGATCGTTGGCAGGAACGGGGGCTTCACCTTTTTGGCCAGTAGGGCTTCCCAGTCAATTCCCTGCTCATCAAATAAATACATGATGTATTACAATTAATCTTCTTTTCAAATAAACAGACATCAAATGGGACACTGCCTCTATTTCCTTTCTCTCTCTCTAAACCAGGTTGTTTGGTTCTTAAAAAGGCATGTCTCATATCAGATGCTGAACTGTTGTTAAGTTAATCTGTCCGCTATTACCCCACAGAGATTTGACATATTAAATCTTCACAAATTATGTGCCTTCAGGAGACCATCCTATTGTCCCACCAGATTTATTTTTTATTTTACAGGAAACCAATAGTTTTGATTATTTAACATCTCTCCTCCGCCAAGGTTTGTATTCACGTTCATAGTTTATCATGTGAGTTTACAGTATGCATGGAATGTTCTGGTTCTTGTCAACACTCACCCGTTTTTACATCATGTCTGGTCAACGATTTCAGCTGAAGCATTCAGTTAAACAACACAATGTCCATCAAATCTCTAATCACAAGATTTGTTTATTTCCCTATCAGCTAGCCAGTCCAGTATTATCATGGCTTCCCTTGGTGATTAGTTCAGTGACAGAACAAGCAGTGAAAGTAGATGGTTTCACGAAGGACATCTTTCACTATCTGAATGAACCTTGAGTGCTATCTTCTCGTATAGTACCACTATGAGTGAAGATTCTGGCTGAGATCACGTCATTGAACGCGCTTTCTGCTGCCTGCTTTTAATCATATGACGAAGGCCTGTGATGACTGAACGACACCTACACAATGTGAGACCTTACATGGCAGACGGGGGAACAGAGGCTGCAAATAAGTAAACAATCCACAATACCTGATAGAATTTCTGCTTTTTAACCTCCCCAGCATCCTCCTCCCCAGCTCCAAGCCTCCTCTCTGGGTTCTTTCTTAACAGCTACAAGAAAGAAGGGCACAGTAATGGCACAGCAAGCTGGCACAGCAGGTTTATGGTATGGACACAGTAACGTACAGTCAGGGCACAGCAAGCTGGCACAGTAATGCAAAGTCATGCTCACAGTTCACAGTAAGGACACAGTAATGCACAGTCATTGCACAGTAGGTTCACAGTAAGGACACAGTCAGGCTTAAGTGCCCACAGGCAGGGTCAAACAAGACCAGCCAAGCAGTTTCAGCAGAATAAAACTACGTAGCAGAACACTACACCATCTGGCAGGGTCTGTCAACATGATGCACATTTTTGTATACTACACTACAATTTATTCAAATGAGAGACTAAAAAAAGCACACTATGCAAAATGAATGTAGTTATATTATGCATTTTAAAAACTTTGAAATCTATTCCGGAAGGGTAATGCAAGAAAAAAATGACTGTGTGGCTCCAGTCCCAAGGATTGAAGTGGATTTTAACAGAAGACACATATGACACAGTGCCAAAAAGCAACCACAAGTGGAAACGGAGAAAAACACTTACCTTCTGGATAACAGAGATGGATTCTGGCGAGAGGAATCTGGGGTATCGTACTTCGTCATTCACTATGCTGTCGAACACCTCCTCCTCATCATCGCCAGGGAAGGGAGACTGCCACAGACAGGAGAGAAGGCCTTCACTGCTCTGCTCTGCTGACACAGCTGAGGGCTCCTTTCAACCCACACCGCATGACAGGTGCGATAAACACAACACCACAACAATGTCACAGCACAAGAGCAAGCTGACCTCTCCCACCAGCATCTCGTAGATGAGGACACCCATCCCCCACCAGTCCACCGCGCGGGTGTAGTTGTTGTCGGTCAGGACCTCGGGGGCCAAGAATTCTGGGGTGCCGCAGAACGTCGAGGTGCGGTCGCCGTGGCCCATCCCTGCACACACAGCGGAAGGAGACGGAACATCGCCGTCAATCATCTGCCGCGCAAGCACACGGGTTCCGAAACTCCACGGAAAGAATCCATGGACCCCGCCTACTCCCCCCAGGGCTAAATCCCAGCCCCAAATCCCAACCTTCTTTGCAGAGCCCAAAGTCCGCAATTCTCACATAGCCATCTGCGTCCATCAGCAGGTTGTCCAGCTTCAAATCCCTGTTTAAAATACAAGGCAGTCAGTGAATCCACTGAACTTTAAGCACAGGCTTGCCACCAGAAGCGCAGTCTAACCATTTCTGACTGCATGTCAAAGAGAGTCTTGCACTGTTCACAGCATTTACTCACCGATAAACTATTTTATTCTGGTGCAGAAACTCCAGGCCAAGCAGAACACAGGCTGCATAGAACCTATAACAAGCACAGGATGTCATTACGGCCTTCTCTAATTCGCTTTAAGTGACATACTTTTGTAAGTCACTGTGGATAAGAGACATTGCCAAATGAATTAATGTAAATATAACCACATACAGTATGTATGCCCTACATTGATACAAAGCCTAAGCAGAAACAACAGAAAGACTCTACAAGCCGACAGAAGGTTTAAGTGGCAGGGGGGGGCAAAGTTAAGGACTTGATGGGGATGGGTGTGGTGAGTTGTATGTATTTTGGGATCAGCGCCAGAGGGGGCAGGGCTCACCTGGCCTGGGCCTCGGAGAAGACGTTGTTGTGGATGTGTATCATCAGGTCACCTCCCGGGGAGTACTCCATGACAAAGCAAACATGCTCCGCTGTCTGGAAGCAGCCGTGCAGGTTCACCAGGAAGGGGTGCCTCGAGGCGTTGATGGTCTCGAAAATCCTCTTCTCGCACATCAGACTGACACAGAACAAAGACAGACAGGAGCATTCCGCACCTTTAAATAGCATTCATCAGACAGACTCGTTCACTTCCTCTCAAAACAGACTCGCATGCACACAGCGTGAGTCACCACTGTTAGAAAAATATGATAACGTATGAAAAGGAAATACCTCCCAGAGAGATAATTGATCCAGAGAGATAATTTACCAACATTTCTGTCAAACTACCAGGAGTCCTGCTACTAAATAAAACTGCTTGGAGAATTTGGTTTCTTCCTGTGGTCATGCTGCACAAAAGAGAATGCCACCTCTAGCCAATACAAATTAAGTGCTGCAATGACTCAACACTGACCTGTCCACTTCATCGCGGGTCACTATGTCTCCCTTTTTCAGGGCTTTGATGGCATAGAGCTTCCCCGTCTTCTTAAACTCAGCGAGCAGGACCTGGACAGGAACATACAGGAGGAGACACATACAGGACGTGATGCTGAGGCAGATGCTGAAGGCCTGGGCAACTGCAGCGGAGGACGGGAACAGAAAAACGAACTGGCTTTCGGCGGCGGAATCGGCTCAGGGAGGCTTGATGACAGTACCTTTCCAAAGTGCCCTCTGCCCAGGACCGAGATGCAGCGGAAATCTTCCATCTGCACCCTTACCTTCGCTCTGATAAGACAGCGATAGAGAGAAAGGAAATGCAGTTAACACTGTGCCTCACTATAATGTCCTCGTCCAATCGGAGGAGAGTGAACTGAGGCTGATCAGAGCAGTCGTGTGTGCGCGTGTGTGTGTGTTCTATACTTACTTAGGAGAGGGCTGAGGAGGTCGTTTCTCCTTTCTCTCCTCTGGGCAACTTCCCCTGCCATACTGAGAACATGCAGGGAGAGGAAGAGATTTGTAATTTCAGACTGAAAACTAAACCTCTCTCGTCAAGGAAATCAATAGGAAACACCCACACCCTGCCATCTGATCTCTACCCCTAATACTGAGCACTCTCCCTTCCTGTAGCATGTTTTACAAATACATTTACTGAGGTTTAAATGGAAGATGTTTTAAAAAAAAAAAAAAAAAAAAAAAAAACATGGGTAGACTGTGTGAGGAGTTTAAATTGTTGATATCATACAGGTAAAACTGAATGTATAAGCAAAGGCCTGTAGGGGACATGTCTACTTTTCTCTTCAGCTTGGAGAGCATTTTACACATTTACCTGATACTGCATGTTCCCCAGCGGTAGGTCTGGGCTGGTGGCAGAGGGCATGTCCAGCGTGGCTTTACCCATGTTGAGGCGGGGTGGCTTAACTGGCCGCTCATCACTGAAGTTCAGCTTGATCACAGTCTGGTCCCTACGGCAGGACGGAAGCCATAGTGAGGCACATTCAGCAGTTTTCCCCATTTTTTTCCATAACTTTTCAAATAAAATTTAAGGACAAATGTCAGGTTTTTCGCAGCTTATTTTTATGGCTGCAATAGTAAAATTCCTGTGAAGTTGGGCTACTTTGAAGAAATACTTCAAGACACATTACTTTGAAAATAACTTCTGTCTGCAAGGACACAGTTGCAAATACTCTTGGCAGTGAGCAGCAGTTAGCTTAATGCACAAACCAGTGAGCTAGCCAACTTCATATTAATATCTAACACACTGGCATGGCTAGACCTGATAATAAATGATATGATGGTAGTGAGTTTGCAAGAATGATGGACGCTTTTTGTTCTTTTAAATGACAACAGGATATTTGACCACTTTCCCGGACCACTGTCTATTTGACCATTTTCCATTGACTTTCCAGGATGAAATAATTTTAAGGACTTTCAAGGGCCTTGGGAGCACTGTGGGAAAGGACACATGGCAGTCAACATGTGTCCACAAATCAGGTGGATGGTCCTCATGACAGGACCATCTGGAAGGCCTATTACACAACACTACACACACGATCAATGTGCAAGTAACTGGACATTACTGTAGAATCAGTGTGCAAATACATGACAAATTGCCTTTTAATATACCTACAGCAATTATCATCACGTAATACATCTTGCTTTCTTCTTCCTTTAGTACAACTGTGGTGACTTCACGTCAAGAAAGAACTCGATTTTACCAATTCAGTGGCTCAGAGGAAATTAGCCACTAAGATCTCCTGTGTCTGGAATCTCTTACCCTGCTGGTGGAGGGGTCAGCACGGTGCCCTTCTCTTGAGAGGGTGGGGACGTAACCTCGGGGTCAGAGGAGCCAGACAGGGGTGGACTCATGGTTGTCATGGAGCTGCAGGGTGGCAACATGCTCATCATCAAGCGCCCCCATGTGGCGAAGTTCATGTTCATCTGAGCGGCCCGCAGGAAGTTCTTCCCTAAGGAAACAGGAAGTGGGCGCTTGATGGATTCAGACAACCATCAAAACTGTACGATCCTTCTAGATGCTTCAGCGCGATATAACATGAAGGACCTGCTGAGAGGCCGACTGGCTACCTTTTTCTTTGGGGAAAATGCGCTTCTGACGTTGCAGTTTGGGGTGCCGCTCAATGACAGGGTTGATGAAGGTCACCTGTGTGTGCCAGAGAGGTCCAATTACCACCCCTTCAAATAACAGGCCGTAGGCCAGCACAAAAACAAAGCACTTCTCATTACTGCTAAAACCTCTAGAAGAATTGATCAGGAACATGTACAACATTAACACATACTCAGATGTTGTCTGATGCACTGTCCTCTTCCACAGGCACTGCTGTTCATGTGGTCTTATTACGCGCTTGACTATGTAAATCCCTCTGGATTGTCAAGTAACTGTCAAGTCAAGTACTAAATGTAATGTTGTGCAATGAATGTGTGTCCCAGCACCAGGCCCGGAGTCCCAGCAGGCCGTACCTCAGCAAAGAGCATGCCCTGGGGCTCCAGGTACAGACACATGCCGTGCCGCTGGTTATCCAGGAAGTCTTCCAGCCGCAGAAACTTCACCGCACAGAGAGACCTCCAGTCCCTCCAAAACACCCCAATCTCCAGCTCACGAGACTGCGGGGGTCAGGGGTAAAACATGGGTCATCAAGTAGCACTTACTCAACATGGAGCTATGGACTGAGACAGTTAAATGTGGCTTTAAGAATTTTTTTGCTTAGGCAAAGGTCAGCTTCTTACATCTTATGATGGGATTTCATGTATGTGCGCTGATGTAAAGATTCATAATGAACAGCATGAAAGGGGCATAATTCAGACGAGTCGAAACACTATTTGCCCAAGATTAAGGTCAGATTTCATGTTGATGTTGCTTTTCGGGTTAGGCACCAGATTAGAGCTGTGGGGGCAGGATTATGCATAGGGATTACATTAAAACAAGAGTGATGTAACTCAGGAGTGGCGTGACCACTCTGGCCGTACTACAAATGCTAAAAGAGCACTTTCAGAATTACAGCAGAACACGTGAGCGTGGATAACACGGATTTTGGGAGGCTGAAGTCAGCCTAGCGGATTGTGAAGGCTTCGGCCCCAGGGCCCATGGTAGGGTGGAGGGTGAAGGTCACTGGGTCAGCCACTCACCCGCTCCAGGTCAATGCTGAAGCTCTGGTCCCAGGCCTGGTTGCTCAGGGGCCTCCAGCTGGTGCGCCCCACCATTTTGTTGTCCAGCTTCAGCACCGCACTGATCTCCACTGGTTTGAGGGGGAAGCACAGCAGACCGTTATCACACCACCTGCTGGAGGTCACAGATATTCTATGGCTTGGCCAGATAGTCAGATTCATGTGCTGCGCATTTAAAGTTCTGTTTCTCCCACTATTGAAAAAAACAAGGGTTTTGATTTGCTGTTTACCATTTCTGTTTAAGGAACCTGGACTAACATCGAACATACATAGCTAGCATAGCAACACCAAAACTTTCTGTTGACAATCAGAACCTCTTGGACAGGGAAGTACTGATGACGGAAGGAACTCAGATGCTGAATATCTGGTCAGAAGACAATAAGACAATATTTGGAGTGTGGGCCAGCCTGTACTCACTGGAGAGCTCCTCCGCCTTATTCAGCTTGCTGTTGGTACTGCGACCTGACAGCCCTGACCGCACCTTCAAGGACTTGGCCTCAGAGGGGCTGCCAGGTGCCGTGGAAACACTGGTCACTCGGCAGCGGCCCGGCACTGACTCCAGCAGGTCCTGGCAGCCCATCAGTCTGACTTCCAGCCTACCTGTAAAGGAACATCACACCTATGACTCTACACCCTGAACAACACAGTGGTCAGTCTGGGGTGTTGAGGTAGATTTTGTAACACCTGTAACACCACAATTTTTGTGACACCTAATATTGGGACAGCAATGTGGGCCAACAGCCGTATCTCCGCAGTGGATCCTATCATCCAAGCAACACTTCCCTTTTTTTGCTAAATCAATTGGCTGTACTTAAGCTACTGAACTTCCTTTGCTCACAAAATGTTACCTGTAAGGGAGGCAGGCTTGAGGAAGGAGGAAGTGCAGGAGGAGGAACGCAGGCGATTGTGCTGGAAGCCCACGGAGGGCGAAGCCCCCTGGGAGAGCTCCTCCTTGATGGCGGCCCGTTTGGGGTGGTCCTGGGGCAGCTCGTTCAGGCGCTGCTCCAGCGACAGACGCAGCAGGTCCAGCTTCTGGGAGGACTCCTGCAGGCGGGACTGGGCCTAACAGCAGGACATAAACACACATGTTGAGACAATTAGAGGCAGCAGTGTGGAGCAGCCGTAAGGAACAGGGCTAATAACCCAAAGGGTGCCAGTTCACTCCTTCTCTGCGGCTGTAGCCTCAAAATAGCCCAACAGCTGTATACATGGATGCTTTGTTAAATGTAAGCTTTGAAATAAGTGATCTGAATAGGAGTGTCTGCTATGCAAAATGATAATTTGCAACGGGACTACTCTGTACTATGCATACATGTACAAACACATTACTATGTTTAACTGACATAACATATAATAACAGATGGGCCTACATCTCCCACCCATTACCTGTCCCCTTCCACTTGGGCATTTAATCAATTCCATTTCATGGCTGTAATTTAAATTTAAGTCTACAGCAGGGGCCACTTTTTATGATAATGTTGAAATACATCATACGACACACCAAAACTTAAACTTTAACGAGAACTTAAACCTGCAAAAAGCTACTTATTCACAGCTGGATGATCACTGAAGCTATTCATCTACGACAGCAGCTGGGATTCAAACTGGCAACCTGCTGGTTCCAGGTCTGGCTGCCTAACTGTGGAAACCCTGTCGAATGCGAGACCTTGACGCCCACCTCGGCCAGTGCCCGTCGGTCCTGCACCCTGCGCCCTCCCAGCTGCTTCACCACATTCTTGGCGCCCTCGGCAACCGCCGCCTCGATTTTCAGGTGGTGCCGCAGCTCCGCCACCCTCAGCTCCAGGGGGCTGATGGTCTCGGCAGGCCGCCCCGCTGTGAGACAGTGCAGACACCCGTTTAGACGTCAGCGCGCCACGGACAGACACACCAATCAAAGCCACGCTCGTAGAGACATTCATTCATGCAGTGCAAGCAGAAAAACAAACGCATTTACGCAAAGGGAAGTGAAATAACAGAACACAGGCACACACATCAAAATCCCACGGAACAACAGCAAAAAACTGTTTTGCTTTCTTTTTCAATTTCTTGAATGTTCTGCTCACAGAATAGGACAAAAAAAACAGGACAGAGTTACAGAAGGAGAGAACCGAGACAAACAAACTTAGGGGAGGCTGGAGGCACACGAAGGAACAAGGCCCCCGACCTCCGGGTCACCCTGCTCTCACCTTCAGGATGGCTGACCTCCTGCTCGCCCTCGGCAGCCTGCGCGACTTTAATAATCTGCATGCGGATCAGCTCGATCTTCGTGCGGCTGTCCTGCAGCATCTGCTGAGCTGTGGACAGCATCTTCCGATCCTGCCGGGAGCGGGGGGAGGAGAAAACGACAGCCAGACAAGGTGTAACTGAAACACTCAGTCAACAACTAAAACCGGGATCGATACGGAAGCATTCGCACCCACCTGAATGAATTACCACGTAACCCAGCAAGTTAATGAACTCTGGGGACGGGAATGCATGCCTTTCAGCTACAGACAGGGCGACGCGTCACAGCAGCGGGAAACTTTTATAAGCATAATTAATCCCCCCGCTCTCTGTGCGGTCCACTTCCTCCCTTGCACTCTGCCACATTAAAAAAACAAACCCCTACTGTGCAGCGGTGTGCCCGGGAACTGTCTGTTCCTCCAAGCCAGGTAAAAACTGCGGGGTCCAGCAATCCGGGAGAATAGTGTCACCTAACCCAGGCACACTCTGCTTGCTGAATAAGGGCTAATTTGTCATCCTCTGGACCGCAGCAGGTCTTCTCACATTGCGATCCGCCACCTTCTCTATCCTTGAAACACAACAAGTCCTCTTGTTGTCGTGCCGACACGGTCTGGGGTTCCGCCGGCAGGTCCTTCTCCAGTTTGAGAGGAACCCCCTCAACTGCTTTCTCATTTCACACCCTCAGCTGACTCCTGTCCCCAATCACAGCCCGTAGCTGCGTGCCTTTTGTTTTGTCCTCCCCCCTCTCTCTCTACAGCGTGACGATCTGCAATGCTTTCAACACAATTCTGCTGGCCCAGCATCCCTTCCTCATCACATCTCTCCCTTTCTCTCTCTGTCCCTGACTCCCTCTCTCTCTCTCTCTCCCTCTCTCTCCCTCCCTCTCTCTCCCTGTTTACTGACTCCCTGCAGGAGGAGCAGAGCTGCCTCTGTGCCAACACTGCTGCTAGTCTGAGCTCCGACGCCTTGCCTGTGCTTCACATTGGCCGCCCGGGTACCACATGTTCCAGTGCTGTCACCAGCCTAAGACAAACGCAGCCCCGGCTCCGCATCGGGCAGGGCACGGCGCTCCACTTAGCCGCTCGGATCACGTAGGACAGGGGGAACATAAATCACCCGCACAGAGAATTCAGCAGAGGCTTTTTATAGAGACGACACTCCAGATAGGCAGTGTGTGTGTATAAGTGTGTGTGTGTGTGTGAGTGAGAGAGAGAGAGAGAGAGAGAGTGCGTGTGAGTGTTTTTTTTGTGGGGGGGGGGGGGGGGGGGGGGGGGGGGGTTAAAAACACTATATAACTATATAACACAGATATAACAATGCTTGATGCAAGCCCATGGCAAAGGAATGCCTCTTCCTCTCACCAGTGAGTCCTGCGTTTAACAGCTCAAAAGGCCTTTTACAGCAATTCATACACATTATTTTGATGGCTTCTCCTAAAATGCATCACACGTCTCTGAACAGCTGATAAAGATTCAGTTATGAGCTGAAAGGGCTCCCGTTTCTTGGGACAGCCGATTAGGGGCTTAAGTTCAATTTTAATAGGGGGCCATCTCATTTGTATTTTATGCATAGTGGATTTTTTTTTCCCTAAGATGAGCTGAAAAGAACCCTTGATTCACACACCCCAGTTCTGCCACTCTTCTAAACAGGGTAATGGGGTCCCTACCTTGAAGGAACTGCTTGCATATGTCTGTATGATGTTCTCTGCTCCCTGCTTCACCTTCATCTCGATAGCCAGCTGCTTCTTCAGGGTGTTGACCCGGCTGAGCAGGGGAGTGGTCCTCTCCTCCCAGCGACAGAGGTCAGGGGAAGTGGGGTCATCTGAGAAGCACAGTAACAGCGGCAGTCATTGGGAGGTGTGAGGGATGCTGTTTAAGGGGGGGGGGGGGGGTGTTTATGATTCTTGGGTCTCAGCTGGAGGTGGTCCCACAAAAAAAAATCAGACCAACATTTTCCATTACTTTTCAATTGTTTCTACAGATAATAAAAGATAAGGGAGATTTTCATGGACTGTTTTTCATTGTGACAATTGTAAAATTGAGCTGCCTTGAGGATGGGACTGGAAAGAGAAATGGTTTTTGAGACAAAGTAGTTTCAAAATACTTTGTTGGCAGTACAGAGTTATGGTACTGTGGTTAAAGTACAAGCTAACAAACAA
Source organism: Megalops cyprinoides (assembly GCF_013368585.1). Classification (NCBI taxonomy): domain Eukaryota; kingdom Metazoa; phylum Chordata; class Actinopteri; order Elopiformes; family Megalopidae; genus Megalops; species Megalops cyprinoides. Next base: position 6,361,774 of record NC_050586.1, read on the forward strand.
GCCAATCTGTCAGCAATATCAGCAGAAGGAAATTGCTAAACTTGATAGGAAATGACAGCAAACTAGTGAGCTAGTGAGAGAAATACTTCTTTGTCGCTCAACATAAAAAAAGTAATGAGTAATGCTTACGGTGCACCGACTGAGCAGGTGAATCACCGGCTGCTTTTGATCGCTCAGTCCTTTGTGGATATATTATCTCGGTTTAGAGCAAGGCTGTCGCCAGACATGCAGTCAGGCTTGAATTAAGACAGGCTTGCGCTCATGTTGAGCCACAAGCTTGTTATACAGCTCCCATTCCAGCCATTTATTACACATCTCCCATTATCCAAAGAGTTACAACAAAAATCACATAAACGTGGCATGAGTGGACCGTTTGTTTCCCCTTCGGTTCTCCAAACAAGCATCCCAACAGCCCCACTCTGCCCCACAAAACACTCGCTCCCGGTTCACTCTCAAATCAGATTTGTATGTGCCATGACTTCTCAATAACGGTTTATGGATAAAAAGATTTCCAAGGATTATTATTACTGACGCGACAGCCAAATTCCCATAAAACTGGGCTACTTTGAAGATGAAAGTGCGAGGGGAAAGACTTTCCCAGACACACTATTTTCAAAATAATTTGTCCCACCTCTGACGCATTTGTGGATGCCCTTGCCGGCGAGTACCAGTCACCAAAGACTTTAGCCAGCAGGCAACAAGTTCAACAAGCCAGATCATTAGCAATAACAGCACTAATCAGCACAATATCCAGATATTTCATCACTTTCTACAACTTTCCAGTGGGAAAATATTTTCGGGGACTCCCTGCCCCTGACCTCTGGGGACCCTCCCCCTCCCACGCGCTCCCGCTCACACACCTATCTTGGTGTCCTTCTCGGTGGCCACGGCGCGGGCGTTGAGCTCCTGCAGCTCCCAGTGCAGCTGCTCCAGCTTGCGGTTGGAGGCCTTGAGCTGGCCCTCCACGTCGGCGGCGTTCTTGCGGCTGGTGACGGCGCGCCGAAGCCGCTCCGCCGCCTCCTTGATCTTCAGCTCCCGCTGGATCTCCTGCCGCAGCAGGGCGCGCGCGTCCTCCAGCCGCTGCTGGAACTCCGGGTCCAGGATGTTGCCATCCTTCAGGCCCTGCAGCGCGGCGCTCTGCGGAGGGCGAGGGGGGGGAGAGAGGCCGCAGTTACGCCACACTGCAGCGGGGGGGTTGGGTCCCCTCAGAGGGCCCAACCCCCGCGGGACGCTAATCAGCACATAAACAGGCCTCCCTATCCTGCGGCAAGCAGTTACACACGATTTAAACTGCATGTGTATTCCCACGCCCTCCAAAAGCTCATGCCTGCACATAGCCTCTACAGTAGATTTTTAGAATGCCTCTAGAGTAGACTTCTATGCTAGCAAAAACACAGCCTCTAAAACTGTATTTCAAAGCAGCCTATTCCATTCCATGACCTTCAAACCTGCACATATATTGCAAATATAGACCCTGCTTCATAACTTAAGTCTGTAGTGACTGATGAACAACACTGTGTCTATAGTTTGGAAAATAGCACTGCATGAGCCTCATGCTTTAAAAACAACCACATTACAAAATACATTAGTGTACACAGACTGAACCTTATATTAGCTAACTTACAATATTTCCATTTGACTGTATGGGCAACAGTGATTACTGAGTGTGACTTATATGCTACACCGAAAAAGATCTCTAAATGAAAGGCATTATCACCCAATCCCAAGATTGTAAATTATGTTATGTACCTATGCATATTTGAATAATACCACTTTTTACATTTGGTCTGTTGGTACTTCATAAACTAGCACTGACACACACATCTAAATCAGGCTGAGATCAGATGGGTTTGCGCGAATATCGTAATTGTATGGACACAGAAATTGTGACCTAACACACAGTCCTAATCAGAATTAATATGCCGATCTCCAGTATTCTGTTCAGAAAATGACCCGCCTTTAATGCCAATGGTGAGATACTGAAATTGACGAATAAAGTTGGTTGTTGTTCCTCTGATATAATTTGTTGTAGAGTTCCAACTGTTTGGGAATGTAAGCCAAAAAACCAGCGAAACCGGAAAATCAGATACATACCGGAACAATCCAGCTACCTTATGTCAAGACACCAAGTCGTTAGGAAATGCTTACAGTCTTTGAAATATGATCTCATTTTAATTTACATAATCAGTGCATTAAGACAACGCCTTTCACAATTATTAACCTTACGATGCTCCACAGTGAAAACACAATCTTACAATGACAGTGAAGGATCAAATAAACCTTATCATTTATTTCAAATATCTAACTTTTGCCTTTAGTTAGTAGGTCTACCATAATTTTAAAAATCATCTTCATTAGTAAGAGGTTTCAATTCTACTGTAACGTGTTTTATTTGACCACCACTGTAGTTACTTCTACAGAACCCCCCCCCCCCCCCCCCCCCCCCCCCTAAAAAAAAAAACAGGAAAACCAAACAAAGCCAGTTGGTGTTCTTAACATTAAAATATAAACTGGTTTGTCCTACCAGGTAATACCTAGCGACCGAGTTCAAAAGAGGAGTTTTAGGTAATACTGAGCACTGTCAACAGCTAACCTACACGAAGTGGTAAACTGACTAATTTAGCAAATTTCAGATTAGTGACGTTCAGAAAGCTAGCTGGTTAAGTTCATTTTTTGAAGTGAACAGCTAACCAGCTAGACTACATCCAGTTCTGTAACGTTCACTCATCATCTAGCCGTCCGGACAGGACACATCAATTATAACACTATAACACCAAGGCTGGCTGAAACATATCACATGAAACTAATACGGTTGTCCGCACTTCCCCGTTGCATTACACCACCGTGTGACAACCACTAACCACTCCGGCTAACAAGATTTCCAACAAGCAAGAGACCAACAGTAGTTGATAACAAATAGCTCATGTTAGCTATAACCAATGGCTCCTTCACCAGCACTTTCCGTGGTCAACATTGTCATGAGCGAAAAAATCCACATCATGTTTTAAAAAAGCTGTCATCGTGGCTATCCAGCAAGCAACAAGTTTTGAATAAATTACGTCCTCACCTGTAGCGTTACCCCCGCCATGTAGCCCAGCCACAACTGAAAGAGGTGACGATTCTGAGGTGTGTTGGTGTGTGTGTCTGTAAAAAGCCGGCTGGCTGGATATCAAGGAAAAATTGAACTCCTATAAACTGTCGATAACTAGCTAGCCAAACTAGCTAGCCAGACGTTGGAAAAATCCCAAAATTAACCGGCATCCTTAACGGCTTCTCGGAAGAATAAACAGACTCGCGGGCGCAGCTAACAAAGTTCCTTTTACGCTGGCTAACTGAAAACGCCTTTTCGCTCGAGCTCTTTTTCTTCGCCGTTTTTCCCCCTTTCCTGAGGTTTGAATCTACTTTGACGAACGCCTGTCCAGCGCTTCCATTGGCTCAACCTCCTGTCAATCATAGCTTTCCCAAGTTTCCCCGTCAGCCAAAGCAAACGGCATTTTTTCATCTCTGCGGAAAAGAACAACTTCAGGTTGTGTCACGGATCTGAATTTCAGGTGTTTGTTTAGTATTTAGTATTATTTAAAGTAATGTATATGAATAAAATCTAAATAGACAAAATATATAGACATAAATTCCTGTTTTGTGAGACATAGCCAACAATATAGGTTTCCTGGTTATGAAACCAGGAAAAACATTTTGAAAATTTGTTTTCTCATTGTGCATTCATTCGACACAAATTGTGTCTAGCTGGCTAAGCATGCTATTTTTTAAAGAATCTACACACAAAGTTTGTCTTGTGTAGCTGTCGTCTCTGTATTTAATCGGGCAGTGTATTTAATTGTGCTACTAAGTAGTAGTAATTATATTGCAAATACACCTGTTACCGTGGCTAGGGAACAACTCAAGCTGCTTCCTAATTAAAAATACACAGCGACGCAGTTCTGTCAGCCACCCATAGGTGGTACCTGTTATCCTTTATAGCAGTGCAATAGATTACAGTGCACTACTAGATAGTACTTTCTTGAACTTTAGAATTTCATTTTTATCTATCTATATATCTATTATTTTTTATCAAACTATTCTACACTACACTTGCAACTATTCTCGCAATCATTTCCCCAAAGACCACTGAGACTCTTTTATAGTACGATAAATTCTAGCTGCCGTGATAGAACATTTCGACAAGAATTTCAAAGTACGTGAGTACTGGTAACATTAAAATCACTTAAAAACGTTTAAAATCAGTCATTGTAATCACGTTATTCTTTACTAAGGCAACTAGACTGATAAATGAAAAGGTAACTGAAAGTGAGACGTAAATGCAAAGAAAGCATAGGTTGTTGCCAAAAATGTATTAAAACAGAAATATGAATTTCCAAGTAAGAAATCATAATTCCTGGTAATAACCACAATGTGCAACGTTTCAACAATATTCCAGCAGTTTCGTCTGTCCGTGCCACTAAATTCGACGTGAAAGAGTAGTAGAGATTCGAGTCTGTTTTGGGAACGAAAGCAAAACCGAGAACTCGCACACGAACGAGCGCGCATCGAAAGGAGCAAGAAGAGTTGAGTTGCACGCGCGAGTCCTCAAAAACATTCTTTTTTTTCTTCATTTGATGTTGCCAGATTGTTATTTTTATGAAATCCCGCCCTTTTACATGTATCTATACCAGCCCCTTTAGCGAGGCCCCGCCAATCAAACGGCAACGCCGAGAACGAGCATGAGTTTATAAGTCGTTCTCCCGGAGGCGGAGTTCTTTCCTCCATTTCCATTCGATGAGGCGCGTGCGTAAGGAAAAGGAGCGCGTGAGTGAGCTCGAGCGCTGTGGTGGCGGTGGGTGCGTGTATGTGTGTTGAGTCCCTTTAGCAAGCTATATATTGTGTGGAGGAGCGCGACACACGCTGTATTCGCAGATTTCCTACAAAGGCAGAAACTAGTTTTCTCTTCCTCAGGAAGACCCCCCCCAAACCAAACAGGATAAATTCTCTAAAGCTATTTATCCACAGCCTGCGAAAAACATGTCGGCCTCGGCGGCGAAAGTGAGTAAAAAGGAACTGAACTCAAACCATGACGGAGCGGACGAGACCTCCGGTAAGGAATGGCGGCCTCCAGAGCACCGCCATTTTCACTTTTTCGTCTTGGTGTTTTGAAGGTGTGCACGTATTTAGCTAAGTGGCTGAATTATTGTGTTTTAATGGGAGAACAGGCTGTGGTCGGTGTGAGTGGGTGTAACGGTGCCCGCCGCTGGTGCTGGATGTGTTGTGAGTCGAAAACAGACCGGTGATGGAGGCCATGTTTCCTTGCACAAGCTTCATTGTGTGTCAGATGAAGCTAGCCGTCATCGCTGTAGTTTTCGGAGGAACATGTGCGTTTTGAAAGGCATAAGGACAGAATTGCTCTGCCATTTCGCGGAAAGTGTGCTTTCGCGACCAAGCGCACCGGCTCGGTAGGTTTGCATGACGGACGGGAACGTTTCCTGTGTGGTTTGTTGTTGAATGAACCACCGAGGCCTATCTGTCTAACGTTAGCTCTGTTCATTGTTGTTGTGCAGCTCCGCCATGATGCACTTGTGCAATTCTGAAGGATAAAACTCCAAAATGTAAAAATAAAAATTACCACGGATAATGTCGTCAGATTGTTATGTCAGAACGGGTTAATTTTGACAAGGGGACAGTTGCTTACTCGTCAGATAATGAGTATGAGTGAATTTGCTAGCGGCTAGCTAGCTAACCTTGCTGTAGAGGAAGAGACTGGGATACCCCAATGTGCGGCCTCTCATTCAAACCACGCGGCCCTCGGCAGCGGCAGGAAGCTGCTGTCTCCGGCAGCTGCGTTAGCGGCACGCACGAATGTGCACATGCCAAGGTCTGTTGCTGCAGTAGCCGGTCTTGTTTCCTTATTGTCTGGTGCAGATGTTCTCATTGGCATTTCATGGGGACGAGGAGCGGTCATGGGCATTAACAAATAACCAGGTGACAGCTAGCTAACGTTGACAGCCAGTTGTAATGTGCAGCAATTTACAGTTTGCGTCACTTTCCGAGTAATTGTAACGTCTCGCGCGTTCTCCCCGTACAGTATTAATATGTATAACCAAACTAGTTTAACTATTTTAAGACCTATGCAGCTATGCATGCATGTCTTGGTATTCCAGTAATTTTGTTTTATTTCAATTTCTAGAAAAAGAGCAACAAGAAGCTATTGAACACATTGATGAAGTACAGAATGAAATTGACAGGTATGTGAACTTCGCTGTATGATTTACTAAGTACTAAGTGGTGTTGCGTGTTAACATTTTGAACATTTTTGGTTTAATGTTACCGCCTTCCCATGCAGATTGAATGAACAAGCCAGCGAGGAAATTCTGAAAGTAGAACAGAAATACAATAAACTACGTCAGCCATTCTTCCAGAAGAGGTCAGAACTGATCGCCAAAATCCCCAACTTCTGGGTCACAACATTCGTCAACCATCCACAAGGTGATTCCTAGCAAATGCATAATGCATGTAACCATTGCTGTATGTGTAGCTAATTGCTTAGCTGGGAAAGTGTATGCGAGTTTGCTCATGTGTCCGTCTAGGCAAATGGTGTATTAAGGACAGCAGTCCAAGGATCATGCTGAGTGTTGTCACTGAACTGGCATATTGAAACTAGGAGCGGTTAATAGATAATGATTGACACTTGGTATTTTCTCCAGTCTCTGCTCTTCTCGGAGAGGAGGACGAGGAGGCACTTCACTACTTGACCAGGGTGGAGGTGACAGAGTTCGAAGACATCAAGTCAGGTTACAGAATAGATTTTGTAAGTTGCTCTCATCAGTTGTCCAAAATTTCGTCTGTCTTTGGAGTTTTTTTTTTTTTTTTAAACGGTGGTTCCTGTGCTTAATACGACTTGTTGCATTTTCAGTACTTTGACGAAAACCCATACTTTGAGAACAAAGTCCTTTCCAAAGAGTTTCACCTGAACGAGAGCGGAGACCCATCCTCAAAGTCAACAGAGATAAAATGGAAAGCAGGAAAGGTGGGTTTTGTTTGTAGCGGTTTGCGGGCACATTCACTCCTGCAAGGTTAGAGGCATGAGAGATCAGACAGTAAATGTGTTCACTGAACAGAAGTGGAGATGCCTTTTGTAATCTAGAACAGGAAACTGTGCAAACGCGGCACATCATTTGCAAGTGCTTTGCATTGAATAATTTTTTTGTATTCCTTGGAACACATTTATGCTTTTTGTTTTTTTTTTAACATAACTTCAGAATGTCCTAAGTCCTAAGAGTGCATTGATCCTTTAAGAGCGTTGCACCCAAAATGCAGGGGACCAAATTAAGTATTAATTTAGATGAAGGAGCCAGGTTGTAAATTGTGTGTCGTGTTGTGCACACATCTTTTTTTTTTTTTTTTTTTTTCCCTTTCCTTTCCTCCAGGACTTGACAAAACGCACCAGCCAGACGCAAAACAAAGCAGGGAAGAAGAGACAACATGAAGAGCCAGAGAGCTTCTTCACTTGGTTCACAGATCACTCCGATGCAGGGGCTGATGAATTGGGAGAGGTCATCAAGGATGACATTTGGCCAAACCCCTTGCAGTACTATCTGGTGCGTTGGTTTCATCTTTGTTGTGGGTACATAGTGCCTGCATAGCAAATTTAGATTTAACCTTGACGTGTGACTGTGTCTGATGCTTTTTTTGCTTTGTGTCCCCATATTGATTATTTAAAAAGTGAAGTGAACTGTAACAGGTTTTGTTTCTAAAGGTGGTTCCTCTGCTAATGTTTGTCTTCTGGGCAGGTCCCTGATATGGATGACGAGGAAGGAGAGGGTGAGGACGATGATGAAGACGATGAAGAGGAAGAAGGCTTGGAGGACATAGATGAGGAAGGAGATGAGGATGACGGAGAGGAGGATGAAGAGGACGATGATGGAGAGGAAGGAGAGGTAATATGCCGAACTGGCTTTGACAAATCTTTCCAAAGCCTTGAAAGACCGAACCCCACAGAGTTTTAAGGATGATTGTCTTTGTCGTTTTAGGAAGACGACGGAGAGGACGACTAAACCATAAAAGGACATATTCCACCCAGATCCTTTCCCATTCTTCCCCTACTGATTATCCACCAGTCCTTGGGAGCAAGATGCTTTTTTTTTTTTATTTTGTGCTCCGTCTCCTTGTTTGTTCTGAAACCTCTCTCCTGTCCGTGCCATGTCTAATACAAGTTTTATTCCCCCTCCACTGGAATAAACTAGTGGCAAAGTTTCTTGCTGATGTCCCATGTACCATATCCAGTTCCCACATGCATCCAAGAAAACTTTGGAAAAAGATTCATAGAAACAGCACGGCATTTCTTGAGTAGACTAAAATGCAATAGAAATTTATATATGAATATATATATATAAATTTTCTTTAAGGTTGTAAGATAAATGAACAAAAGCCATGGTGCAGTGATGACCTGCTAGCTCTAGCATTCCCTCACTGTTATAATTTTGTTCAGTATGAAGTAGGCCCCTAGAACTGACACCGTTTTTCCCATGCGGTTAAATGGAGAAATAGGAATTGCCAGCGTGTTCCTGTCACCTCTTGTAACAATGTTTGGGGTCAATATTAGGGTAGGGCTGGGGGTATTTGTAGAAGGCTGTTGAGGGGAATGGGAGGGTGTGCAGCTAATGGCAGATGGGTATTTTTTTTGACACATCGACATTAGGGGTTTTTGATTTTCATTGTATTGTTTTACAGACATCCATGAGGTTTGAAATGACATTTTTAATAAAAACAAAACACAAAAAAACCTTACTCTTGTAATTTTGAGCCCTGATGCTTCATGAAATATGGATACAAAAAAAATCACCTGTAGAATCAGTCATGGAATCTACAGCTAATCGTTTTTCTTTTTCCACTGAAAAAGGCCGTTTTAAACAAAGTGTACAAGTTGCTTTGTTACAATAAAACTAAATGTGTACACAAAGGTTTGCGACCGTCTGTTACCTGTCTTGAGGGACAACAAGTAAAGCTCAGCTACGAACGGGAATCAAGCGTGACGTCAGCGACGGTGCCACGAGAGGTCCCCATTATCTGGCGAAGGATCGATTATGTTTTAAGGTGGTGCTCCGTGATCTAAGAAAAGCTGGATGCAGTATTTGGGACCGGTCCTGCACCTTTAATAGTAATATCGCGACAACAGTGCTTTGGCAGCAGTAGCCCTACAATGTCAGCTAGTTTGGACGTGTACACATGTAACTCAAAGCGCATTTTTAAGCAGAAATGACAGGACTTTGGGACAGTATCGACTGAAGGATGAAACTTTGTTTTGTGTTGCTTGTTTCTGAAGCTGGTGTCTATTTGTACGATATTTCTTCGAACTACGACACCAAGCATTTGAATTGTGGAATGACTGGCTGACATACGGGTTTCGATAAAAAAAACAAACTTAGTCTGTCAACAAAACTCAAAGAATGTATGCCAATGTTTTCTTTAATTCAGACAGGTACAAAATACACATATATGGGCGTCAGTGATACTTTCTCGTGTGTGCCAATTCCAAGTCCTTTTGCGTGGCACGGGAACAGGAGGTATAAGTGCTGGGTTTTAAAAAGTTACGTTAACTCCTGAATGATTTTGGGGTCATGAGAAGCGTCGCTGCAAAATTCTCCTGAAGTAGTCTGTCAATAATCAAGGCCACGAATGTCTGCTCCGACGATTCAAACTCCGTATCCGTTACGGTTTCCGGCCAGTCGCTGGGCTGAAATGCCCAACCTGGAAAAATAAACAATTGTGAGAAGCTGCACACAATCAAAGAAGCTATGGCTGATGGGATTTCGTTGAGTAGTTTGTACAGAATACGTACAATACTTACAAGCATTTGTAGTCACGATTCCTGAGTCTAAATTGTAAGCCATCTACACGGTGACCAACACTATTATTAAATGTATTACTTATTAATCTGCTAAATAAATATAATCTAATTTTGGTGAAAATCATAGCCTCAGATATCTCTTCCCGAGCGCAAAATGCTAAATGTGGACGATTAAAAAATGCTGTATGTACAAGATGGCTGAGATACCACCACCCCCTGTCAATCTGACATTTATTCTAGTTGACATTGTCTTGTCAAAATGTCTGCCTTAGTTGTTTAGTACAGTTTATCTAATTTAACTCACCAAGGTGTGCGCTGCACCGTGGGCATGTGGCAATTGTCCAGGAATATCCGGGATACCAGGTAAAATGCCTGTCCGCTGGCCAGTGCTTGAATACGTCAGCTCTCCTGAAAGTTACGACTTCGAACTGATACCCCTGTGGATTTTCGAACAGCTGCACCGGGACCCTCTTTTCCCCGATGATTGTGTTATTTCGGTGCGCAAGAGCCAGTCGGCTAGCGACGAAGTGAGCGTCGGAATCTACGGCCACCTCGTGTCCGCAAGACCTGCACAGCAAAAAGTCATCTTCTGCTCGGGGGCCGTCACAGGCTCGACAGCATGTAACAAGCCAGCAAAGCCATGCACAGACGCTCACCAGTCCGTGTATTCGACCAAACAACAGCTTTGGAAATCCCATAACTTTTTGTTTCTCCTTATCTCACAACTAGGTCATAGATTATTTAACATTAAATAAACCTCTGTCTATCTTTAAAGCTAAATGCAAAGAAATTAAATTAGAAAGCGATTTCTCCCTTCCCTACAGGATGATCGCCGCAATTCTGCAAAAGTTATTTTGTTTAACTTAGCTTGCTAGAGACTCCTAGCCAACAATCGACATCTGTCATTTTGGCAACTTCTTGTGCTTAGCCAGCTAAATGCTAAGTTATGTGCATATCTCCCACACGGAGTTCGCTGAAGTCACCTACAGATTGATAAAATAGATGATAATTAAAGGGCACACAAGCTCGTGCTTCTGACACGACGTGCTGGATATGCTAGCCAGTGCACGTAGATTCAGGGACCACGCCACTCACATTGTGTGATGCGTAGGTCGTTACATAAAGCACAGCGCCCCCTGTAGGCAGGAGGAAGTGTAACCCTCCGCACTGTGGAGTCATTTTTTATTTTTGAATATTGATGTGACGTCGTATGTTTATCGCTCATTTAACAAGGTTAAGACATCAGAAATGGCTTTGAAACATAACCTGGTGTGCTGTCTGTCTAAACGCTTTAAGGTGTGGTGACATACGCTTGTTAGTTTTGGGTTGTCTACTACATTGATTTCCCCTTCGTCAAGGATTTATTGAAACGGAAAGCTTAAGACTTACAATGAAGATGTGTATATCCCAGTTAACGATTTTTTTTTAACGTTTTAAGAACATTTAAGATGAAAAATTATATTTCTCACATCACATTTCTATCCTGTGATGTAGCTTGAATTTAAATTACATTATTGGCATTTAGCAGACACTGTTATCGACTTACATAGGTTACAATTTTAACAATGGTATCCATTTATAAAGCTGTATATTTACTGAGACAATTGTGGGATAGGTACCTTATCCAAGGGTATGGCAGCAGTGGCCCAGCAGGGAATTAAACTGGCAGCATTTCAGTTACAAGTCCTGCTCCTTACCAGTATGCTACACTAAGGAATTTGATGTGATATTTGTTATGAAATGTACACTTAAAGAAAGTCTTCCTTAACAACGGAACCCACTCCGGATCTAGCAGGGCAGAAATTTCATGAACTGACTTGTGGCAAAGGTGGCATCCTATGACAGTGCCACGTCTAAAGTCACTGAGCTCTCCAGTACGACCCATTCTACTTCCATAGAGATTGCATGGCTATGTGCTTGATTTTATGCACCTGTTAACAATCGGTGTGGCTGAAACACCTGAACTCAATAATTAGGAGGGGTGTCCACACACTTTTGGCCATATAGTGTATAGTCTTGCTTTATTTAGTGTGACCATTTGTGAAATTTCCCACTCTGTATTGAACTGTTTCTGAATCAGGATTCAGTGCTGTACTTCATGTATTTGGGTAAATGAGGGGAATCAATCACGCAACACAGTTTTCCCAGTTAGAACCAGAAGCGTTTAATTAAGCACACTGCAGGTCACAGGAGTCTTCTTACATATCATTATTTCTATGTGAGCTTTAAGTCAGGCAAAGCAGTTTAATAGCTAAAACACCACAATAAAATTCAGACAAATTCACAAAGCTATTTTAGAGTTGCACAGAGAAATAGTGGGTCCCTACTTCAACAGGGATCATGCGTTTTTTTAGTTTTGTGAGCGGGGATCCACCCAGCACGATCCCCTCCTAATGGACCTTACTGAGGAGATGGAGATATATAGAGACGTGTTTAGTTTCAATCATGCAGGTGGGCTGTGAGAAAACGCATCCCGATTGGTCACTGGCAGGCGGGGGCGGGGGATCAGTTGACGAAGAGTGAGCGGGTGAACTCCACGAAGTCGAAGGCCGAGGGGAGCTCCCGGCCCTTACTGTCCATGTAGGGCTTCATGTGCGAGATGCAGTAATCGGCCTGCTCCTTTGTCAGGTTCTGGAGGGAAAAAATAAGCGAGGGATCATCAAAAAAAGAAGGGAACACTGCATAAGGTGTGGCGTGTGAAATACGGGGGGGGGGGGGGGGGGGGAAACGAATGCAGGGGCGAGGTCTGGGGCTGTGTCCCGACAGGTACCTGATAGAGCTCCTCCTTGGTGACGTACGGCTTGTTCTCTGCGCTCAGAGCTCGGAAGGCGCTCTCGATCTCCTCGCTCGACTTGACGTTCTCCGTCTCTCGGCTGATCATGAAGGCCATGTACTCCTGCAGGGACACGTGTCCATCCCTGATGAGGAAGACAGAAGTAAGCAAACAAAATTAATTAAAGGGTTAAAGCCCAACCAGCGACAAAATACTAACCAACAGTAACCAAATGCCAACAGAGATTTTAAAGAGAGCATCAAGATTAATACCACACAAAAACAAGACTGAAGACCGGAACCTTCTATCAGAACTATGCAATATCCTCAGCTTTTATGGTTTCTCAACCCCTGCAGAAAATAATGCTAGAACAGGAAATGAAGTAATAATTGCTAAACAAGAGCTGTCAGTGCCCCAGAACGCCTGGCAATCCTTTGTTCTGGATGTTCTGGAGTTGTGCGGCCATTTTGAGGGACAGTAGTCACAGCTGACCTGTTGGGATCCACAGTGTCCAGGATGGACTCGAATTCTGGGTCGGGCTCTCCCTCCTCAACCATGGGCAGGTCGTAGCCCAGAGAGCGCAAACAGGACTTGAACTCCTGGTGGTTCAGACGGCCAGACTTGTCTTTGTCGAAATGCCTGCGAGTAAAAAATACAGAAAATCAGTTAATTCCTCCTCACTCACAGTTAAATACACACCCCCTTCATCACCAAGCCTGGTTGTGGGTAAATTCCACAACACCTTACATTTGAGACTAAAATTTAAATAAGATAAAACACAAAACACAAAGCTGGCACTCACTTGAACATCATGCTGAATTCCTTGAGGGCCTCTTCGGTCACACCAGTAGTGTTTCTACAGGATGAAAAAATATGAATTAGAACTCAGCCAAAAGCAATCTGCCAGCATCACTATAAGCCCAGTCGTGACAGTTCAAGACGTGTAGGTAAGTGTGTGTGTGTGTGGCGTTCTTCTCTAATGTGGCTAGAATGTTCTTCACCAGGTTGTAGTTGTGTTGTGCATATCTGTGTGCATAAAATGCATCTCTCTGACCTGGCCACTGCTGCTCCAGGTGGTGGTTGTGTTTGTCTTCTCTCTTTTACCTGGCCTGGATTGGCTACTCCAGGTTGCTCTACATGTCTATACTTGCACATGTGTGTGTGTGTGTGTGTACATCCATGTGTGCATACATCTGTGTGTGTGTGTGTCTTTTTAGGTTTTGTGAATGTGTGTGAATGTGTGTGTGTGTGTATTCTCTCTGGCCTTGATCTGCTGCTCCAGGTTGTGGTGGTTATGTGTGTATTCTCTCTGGCCTTGATCTGCTGCTCCAGGTTGTGGTGGTTATATGTGTGTGTGTGTGCGCGTGTGTTCTCTCTGACCTGGCCTGGATCTGCTGCTCCAGGTTGTGGTGGTTATGTTTGTGAATGTGTGTATGTGTGTATTCTCTCTGGCCTTGATCTGCTGCTCCAGGTTGTGGTGGTTATGTGTGTGTGTGCGTGTGTTCTCTCTGACCTGGCCTGGATCTGCTGCTCCAGGTTGTGCTGCATCCTCATGCCCAGCTGGTCCAGCTGGTCCCACTGCTGTGCCAGCCCCACCGTGCTGTGCTCCGTGTACTTATTATCCAGGATCAGGGCCTCCTCCATGGCTGCACCCAGGTCTTCGATCTTCTTCAGCTGGCTGCGCATGGCCCGGATCTCCTGGTGCTTACGCTGTGGACACACAGAGCCACCGCAACGGTCACACCACCTCATCCACCCACACGCCACACCTCATCCACTGTACAGACAGCACCCAAGCATTACACAGGCAGTGAGGGCTTCAGTCTTTCCAGACATCAAGGCCGTGTTTTCCTCAAACCAGAAAAACCTACACTTGTCCATTAATGAATCCTGGTAAAGCAGTGCTATTTTACATGCACATACAAAATACATAATATAAAACTTTGCACAAAGACAGTAATGTGACTCCATACCACTGATGCATCCGGTTTATTTCCACCAGTCTCCCTGGAGCAGGGGGTGTATAACTCACCTTGCTGTATAATATAGGGTACAGACTAATACCATGCCGCCATCACATCCAGCAAAATGCAGTACATTTTTGCACGGTGCCCTCAGTTCTCACCTTAGTGGCTTCAAGTTGTGATTCCAGAGTTCCGGATTCTTCCACCATACAGGACCTGCAGACACAGACAGCAGTGAGAGGGAGCAATGGGCGGGGCCAACACTGCCCACCCCCTCAACCACACCCACCAAATGACACACCCACCTTGTCCCCTACACTGCACCAGCCTCCAGATGATTCAATCAAATTAAAACATGTTAACCACTGATAAAAATTACACCTTTATAGAATGTACTGCGAGAGTTTGTCCTAACTTCCTAACGCTCTTCCTGGACATGCCACCGAGGTGGGGAGAGATAAGATCTAGGAGGTGTGGTCATATTAAAACAGGGTGACCAATGTGACCCAGTCTGTCACAGCACCACAGGACAAAACCAGCCAGTATAAATCCACAAAACACTAAAATAAAATAATAAAAAAATAATAAATCCAACAAACAAAGTTATCGTGGTTTTGGAAGCCAAGTGCAGATTTGTGAAATTAATTCCCAGACCAAAAAGGAATAAGATCCACTGAACTGAACACAGACACCAGGTTAGACCTCTCAAATGCTTGTTGTTTTGGGTGAAATAACCCTCAAATTAGAGACTATTAACGGAGAACCTCTTTAATAATGGATAGATCAGTATGGACACAAAAGCTGAAATTAGTGGTTAGTCTTTTTTTTTTTAAACTGAGTAAAAATTGATCTTTGCCTCACTTCATTAATTTCCTAAGATAACCCCAGAATAAACTTCCACAAAAAATTTCGAAGGCCTCGTAGAAGTGAGGTTTGGTGCGTTACGTCTGCCTCAAGACTTACCTGCAGGGCCACAGGGTGCAACATGTGATTATACCAGTGTTCCCAGAATGCACTTGGCTCCCTTTTTTATCAGTGCCACTCTGTGCATGCCAAAGAAGCCAACGCATACCATGGTATCCATACCATGCAAGGTTAAGACCTCTGCGTTCAGGGGTAGAAACTGCATGCATCTGCAGAAAAACTGCACCTGAGAAATCCTCCGATTTCACTGTCTCATTTGTCTTATTTAGTCAGACCAGGAAGCCTAAGTTTAAATGAGTTTTCAGGGGTGGTGACTAAAAAGTCTCACAGGACTTTGAAGTGATAAATTAGGCTGTAGCAAAATCAAAATAGAACCAAAATCAGCTGCAGTTTCAACCCCTTTCTTTAGGTGCATATAACCGTAAAAGGAAAATTAAAGAAAATTGTATGTATTTATAATCCCAAAAGAAAACCATACACCCTTTGGAGAAGTATTATACGCAGCCAGTCTTGGAGTAAAGCAGCTGAACCAGGAGGTCAAAAAACCCCGTTTTAGAGAAGCCACAGTGCGGTGAGTGTTAGTCAAGAGGAAACTGAACACAGAGCTCAAACGGGGGGTTGAGACTCAAATGCGTGAGGAGCAACAACCCAGAAGGTGGGGAGGGAGGGGAAGGGGGGGGGTAGGGGGGCGGGGTGATCGAGACGGGGGGGAGAGGGAGGGAGGGGAGCTGGGAGAGGCCAAAGAAAACCAGAAAAAGGAAAAAAACCTTCCGGAAAGATCATCACCGACTTCGTACTGATAGACACGGATAACCCGCCGATAGGCTATGCTATTTAGAAAAGGGGGAGGGAGGGGGGGGGGTCGGGAGGGAATAGTGTGAATACCAATGGACAGAGAAAGAAAAAAAAAACAATTTAAAGACACACAGACAGAGGAAGGAAGAAACTATATCAAAAACAAAGCCATCATGTCTCAGCGCGAAGATGAAAAGTAAAAGGAAAAAAATGAAAGAACAGAAAGGAGAAAACACTCAAGAGGGGGTTAATGTTTACACATCAATTTGGGTACTTTACAACACACAAACACAGTACTTAGTGGGTCTGCATGTCAAAGGACTACATAAATCCAGTTTTTCCAACATCAGTTTCCATGGTAACACCAGCAGTAAGTGCCCGTCAATAAAAAAAAAAAAAAATGATTTTAGCCTGGAAAAATACACTTGAATGAATTTTGAACTCTACAAGCATGACTATGAGATGTGGATTTTGAAGAAAGACAGGAAATGACCTAATCATCAGGGAATGATCTAATCAAGTACACGAACCAATCACAGACAGACACTTACTGCCAAGTGCTTCCACATTCATTTTACTCACCGGTGGGATGACACCACGAATTTAGTAACCAGCATGGAATTTTTTTTACCCCTCTACTTTGAAAACAACAACATTTACACATACATAACACACAGCAATAGAAAAGACAGGAAAAAAATGTGATATTAACCCATCCAGAAGATATGTCCTGATCAGAAAAGTGATCCAAGCATCAGGTAGCAGGAAAAGGGCGGGAGGGGTGGGGAGAAGGGAAGACAAAAAAAAGAGAGAGAGAACAACAGTTAAACCATACAGGGGCGTCAGCATTGCACATGTAATGTCAACTTCAGAACAAGCAACATGACACGGCCACCGACACAAAAACCCCACCAGTGTCAGGCCTGTTTCCAAGGAAACGGCCACCAACTACTAGCGTAGTTGCATACAGCTGTAACTTCCCCCGCCCACAGCAAAGCATGCTTTACATACAATGATTGCTTTTCTACAGAAAACGAAGATACTGAGATAGGCAGGAGACGACTAAGCAGGATGCGAATTTCAAGGAGATATGTCTCTGCTATAGTAAAAATGACCAGGTGGACCCTCCCCACAAGATCACCGTTATTAAGTACCGGAACTAACATGCACTCATCCAGATGGATTCTGTATGTTGAGTCATGTAGCACACAAAAAGCACGGCAATAAAATATTTACTTATCCGTTATAATTAAATCAACTCTTATCAGGAAGCGTTTAGAAAAAACATCCAGGCGGAAGGTTCTCTCTGGTGTCCTCTGTGCTCTGCAGCGCCCCCACCTGGTCTCCTGCAGCCACTGGTGGAACGCGTTGGCGTGCTGCGCGAACTCCTGCCGCAGCTTGTCGTTCTCCTCCTGACGTCGCTGTTCCTTCTGCAGCTCCAGCTCCCGCTCCTGAGCACAGCGACAGCGGAGTTAGGCGCCCGTGTGTTACTCAGCTGCAGTATCAGGCCGTAAGGACTGTAGAGGGCCGTGTGCATATAGCATATACATACATACATACATACAAGCACACACTGTCACAAATACAAACGTACATATATTTACATACACATATACATACGTGTGTGTACACATTCATATACATCTATACACACACACACACACACACACACACACACACACACACGGAACATGCTTGTATATTAATAACATGCACACACAGACTAGACCATGTGCAAAAATTCTGTATAGAAACAAGACAGGAATTACTCAGTTAGTGAACTGCAGTATTGGGCCATGTGAATATTGTACATGCACACATAAAACAATTCATATATTTTATATATGTATCAAACAATAAAATGTATCTATGAGAGTGACACACACACACACACAAATACATATATTATGTACACAGAGTGGAGTGAAAAATTCTGTATAAAAAGTTGGAATTACTTGCTTATTAGGATCAGATAATTTGCATCACCAGACCAGGGACGACAGGAGCCGGGGCCACTCCCTCTCACCTTGATGATCTTCTGCAGGTTCCTCCAGGTCTCCTCCAGCGCCTCCATGGTGAACCAGGTGTAGGGGTTGGACACCACTTGGTAGCTCTTGATCTGGCGGTCCAGCTCGGCCAGCTGGTTGAAGTCGGCCTGGGCGGAGCTGAGGGAGGAGCGGAAGGCCTCGTGGGCCTCACGCAGGGCGCGGATCTCCTCCAGCGAGTTGCAGCGCACCGGGTCCGTCAGGTCCTCCTCCGCGTTCTCGAACCAGCTGTTGAAGGCCGACGCCTTCTTGGCGAAGGTCAGGAAGAGGTCCTCCACCTAGCGGGGGCGGGAGGGGGAGGGAGGGGTGTTGAGAGAGGGCAGACACGGTTCGTAAAGATGTTCCCTCCTTGTTGTCCTGTTCCATAACCACACAAACATCCTGCTATAATGCCTGCAATGGGTAAAAGGTCTCCTCCATATGACCTCTCAAGAAAACAAGTTACGCAAGTTACGCAAAGTTATACACTTTCTGAATGGTCACTAAGACCATAAGCAACCGGTAAGTTACCACAACTAACAATGTTTGGGTCAGTCTAACTCCTCCACAGCCCTCCCCCCGCACCCACCTTCCTGAAGTGTTCCTGGGCTTCCAGAAGCTTCTTCTTGCGGGCGGAGGAGTTGGAGAGCAGCTGGTTCCAGCGCTTGATGAGGGCGGCGTGGCGGTCCTCGATGGCGCGGGACTGCACGTGTTTGGCCGCCAGCAGCTGGTCCTTCAGCGCCGTGATGTTGGTGATGCCCTCCTGCTGGAAGGCCTGCAGCCCTGCGTCGAAGGTCTCCTGCTCAACCGAGAGAGAGGGGAGGTGGGAGATGGGAGAGAGGGAGAGGTAGAGAGAAAGAGGGAGAGAGAGGGAGAAAGAAAGAGGGAGAGGGGGACAGAGAGGGAGAGAGGGGGAGCGACAGAGAGAGAGAGAGAGAAAGAGAACGAGCAAGAGAGAGAGAGAAAGGGAGAGAGAGAGAGAGAGAGAGAGAGAGAGAGAGAGAGAGAGAGAGAGAGAGAGAGGGAGAGAGAGAGAGGGAGGGAGAGAGAGAGGGATAGAGAGAGAGGGAGAGAGGGAGAGAGGGGAAAAACACAAGTGTGAGGACAACAAAACAAGGACAAGCCTGTCCCCAAACGCTTCCGTTTCAGGTGTCGTGACAGACGACAGGTGAAACTGTACCTGTTTAGTGAGCAGTGTCTGCACGGAGGACAGGTCTCGGCCGTAATCGTCCGTCTTCAGGCTGTTCTCCTTCTCACCTGCGAGAGCACAAGCTTTTTACTTCTGGTGCGAGAGTCTGGGTTCTGCATCTCTCTCTCTCTCACAGTCCTGTCCTGCTCTCGGCCCCGGCCCACTCTACGTACCGATCCAGGACTCCACCACGTCGGCCTTCCAGTTGAACTGCAGGAAGGCGGAGTTCTCGTCCAGCTTGGCCTTCCTCTGGGCCGCCGCCCTCTCCAGCTCCGACACCTTGCCCCTCAGCGCCTTCATCTTAGCGCTGATGTTGTCCACGTGGTGGTTATTCTGCGGGACAGCACGACACGGCCACGTCAGACCCCTCATCAGTGTGTGTGTGTGTGTGTGTGAGATCGAGTGAGCGAGTGTGTCTCAGTGAGCTGTACCTTGTTGATGAGCTCGTCTCCGTTCACACACACGTCGTTCACTCTGTCCCTGTGCACCGTGAAGTCTGTCTCAAAGGCCTCGTGCTTCTTCAGCAATCCCTGTACAAGAGGATATAAAATGTCAACGGTGCACACAGAACTCATGTTACGCTCCCAAACACAGTTTACACTCCATTGTCTTAACACATTCAAACACTGCAAATATCTATGCACACAAACGCACGCATGGACACATATTCATGCACATGCGCGCACAGTGACGCACACGCTCACGCACACACACCCTCCACCCGACCGCTCACCTGCACAGCTGCCAGCGTGTCCCCATAATCCTCACTTCCCACCAGGTTTAGCTTCTCATTGATCCACGCCTCCTCCTCTTCTACGTTCGCCACGAACTGCTGGTACTCCAGAGACTCCTCCAGCCTCTGTCCTCTACACACACACACACACACACACACACACACACAGTCAGGGAATAACCTGCATACATTCCTCAGGCTGAGAGACAGACAGCTGGTGAATGGTGACACAGGAGTAATAAGGCTGCGGTTGGCTGACCGTCTCAGCCTCCAGCAGACAGACGTACCGTGCAGCAGCCAGATCTTTCAGCTCCTTCCAGTGCTCCACAAACTGAGCCAGCCTCTGCTGGATCTCCTCCTGCCCGATGGTGTTATCATCAGACAGCTTCTTCCCAGTGTCCAGAACAGACTGGGGAGAGAGAGAGAGAGAGAGAGAGGCAGGAATAAGAGCACATCGCCAACAGAGCCAGTGGTAAAAATTTTACACACGCAGAGCTTCACCTGACACCTGAAGGGACTGGGAGCGTTCTCAGACTCTTACCTGTATGGCCGGCTCGTGGGCGGCCAACTCAGCTTCCAGCCTCTTGTGTTTCTTCCTCAGATTCTGCACTCCTGTCAAGTCACGTCCGTAATCCTCCGAGCTGACGAGCAACTTCTTTTCTCTGCAAGGGAGAAGCACGCAGCAGCGTTAGCAGAGACTACTGTTACTGATAGCACTTTACGCAAAGGTACGCTAGATGTGCTTAAACACAAACTTAATCAGGACCGTTTGTGTCTGACCAAAAGCGCTGCCAGAATGAATGTGCCAACTAAAACACTGCACTGCAGCTGGCCTACAGGGGGCAGACTCACTTGATCCAAGACTCTTCATCATCCAGATCCCTAAAGAACTGGTGCAGGCGGTGCGACTCGTTGAGCTTGGCGCGGCGGCCAGCGGCCATGCTCTTGATCTTGGTGAAACGGCCGTTAACGGCGTCCCGCTTGTCCTTCACCTGCGAGGTGTCGAAGGCGTTGCTGGCCATCAGGCTGTCGGCCTGGCCGTTCAGGTCCTTCAGCCGGTCCTGTAGGAGGTGGGGAGGGTCAGAGAGTGTGGTCAGGACAAGGCACTCCACACATTCCCCAATTTACCTTTTCCTGTCATCACTGACTTTTCAAAACATGCAAACCTCCTTGTACATTTTAGCAATAAATTTGACCCAAAAATGCACTTGAATAATCAAACTGAAATGTTCTCAGCACCTTACAAGTAAGACATGTGTAATGAATGTCATAATTGCTTTTCAACTATATTTATTTATTGCATATTTATTGTAAATGTACTATATATGTAACTATACAAAACAATAAATCATCTATACGCATTTTGACTGGACAATGAGAGGACAATAACTGGACACTCTTCCATAGTCAGAATAGCTGCTATCACAAACAGGCAAGCAGGGAGACCTACCTCATGGGCAGAAATATCAGCCTCCAGGAGCTGGTGCTTCTTCAGCAGATTGTTAACGGAGGCCAAATCCTTCCCATAATCCTCAGAGGCAAGCAAAGCCTCCACCTAGAGAGTGGGAGGGAAGACAGCTGTCAGTGATGGACATATTGCTTATTCACATCACCACTGTTTGTGTTAGAACATCTTTGAGATGTTATTGGAGTTATAAGACCACACAGGATTGACGGTGTGGATGATGGGGAAAAATGTAACTGCGCTTTGTTCTGATAGTCTACATTTCAGAGCAAAACAGCGATAACTGAACAATGAATAGCTGGAATTATTTTTTCATTTATTGTGAGGGGTCGTTACCTCTGACAGCCAGAAGTCGAAGTCCTTAATGCCAGTGTTGAAGTTCTGCTGCTTGTTGGCCTCCTTCAGCTTCTGGCTCTTCTCCGCAGACTTGTTCACCAGGAACTGCCACTGGTCATCAAGGGCATTGAGACGCACCTGCGGGAATCACACATGCAAGAAGCGCTGTCAAACTGCGCACAGTAACTCCTATCCAGCCTTCAAAAAGGAAAAAAGAAACACTGAACATGAGACCGTTACATAAAGCCCTAGTGAGGGTGAGGAGTAAGTCCATAGACAAGTGACCTTTTGCATCAAATGATATTACTGGAAAACTATCAGAGCTGCAAATACTAATATTCCCATTGCAGAACCCGTATAATGCCCCCTCCCCCCATCCTGAAAAGGAACATAAAATAAAATCAAATCAATTTCCCTGCTAGTTTTTACAGTCAACATGCGTGGTAGGTTTTGGGGACCTCCGTTACCTTGACGGCGTCCTCGCTGCCGGCACAGGCCCCCCTCTGGATGAGCGAGTTGCCCGTGTCGATCACGCCGCGGATGCGGTCGGCGTTGGCGTGCAGCTCCGCCTCGAAGGCCTGGTGCTTCTGGTGTTTGCTCTGTGGCCAGCGGCGCGGGGAGGGGACAGAGTGTCAGAGTCAGAACAAAGCTGCAGCAAGCACACGGAGCAGGAAGCTTCTGACAGGACTGCTGGGAGTCAGCGTGCGTGTGTGTGTGTGTGTGTGCGCGCGTGCGTGCGTGCGTGCGTGCGTGCGTGTGTGTGTGTGTGTGTGTGCGCGTGCGTGTGGTGTAACAAACAACTTACAGCAGCTGGTTGAGATTATGGATGCACTTTGCTGTGGCATACTGCAGGTTTTCCACTTTGATGCTATCCATATAAACCCTGCTCACCTATCCTCACTGTGGAAAAAACGTGCTAAGAAGTGTGTGTGTGTGTGTGTGTGTAACCCTGTTCTAATACAGTTGGTGTTATAGTCAAAAAATTTTGATCTCCCTTTAATCTTCAAGTCTAGATCAGTCTTGTTAAGGTGTCTGACCAAGATGTACACACTTAGGTGTAAATATGGTAGTCAACAACTGCAACAGATACAATTGGGAGTGTGGAGGGCTACTCATAACTGACTCTGAAAAACGAAAAATGGAGGTGAAAGTGAAAACGACAGCCAGAACTAAAAGCACACCATGAAGTAGACAGACAGCACTTCTGAGTCCTACAGACACCACCAGTGACCGACAAAGACACGTGGGTGGAAAAAAATGACACAAAATGAGGTGAAGTAATCCTCCGGAACACAGCGAATGTTTCTGGAGCACCTTTGGAGAGTGTTTTAAATGTCGTTCCACACCTGCGTTCGAGCCAGAGAGTGAGGGAGGAAGCGGTCTACGTCCTGCAGTCTGGCCGGCACTCGTGCACCGAGAACCCAGCCTCCTGACTACAATTAGCTGCATCGACGGCAATGCAGAGCTGATTAAGCACACAGATTTGGCTCGACAAAAACCGCTAGCAAAAAACATTAGCCTTCTAATGAAAGCTTAGAGCAAAGCTGAACCTCACGCAGCTGCATCCTCCCCCTCCACTCACTCATCCCTATTTTTTCATATTCGTCTGAAAGCCAAAGTACTACCAACGATAGTCATTTTGGTAGCGTCAGCATTTGCAGTTCTGCAAATAAAATTTAGACAACCTAGTGCGTTTATCTTTCTAGCCAAAAATCAGATAAAAACCCAATTAGATTCTTATCAGGATCTTAAGACTAAAACCCAGTACAACATTTTCCAACATAGGGGAGCAGATATATCGACCTAACTTACTTTTTTGTAATACCTGAATAACTGATTTTCATTTGGTAACGAGACCTTTCAATTGTGACATCACACAACGTGTGGAACGAGTTTAAAGGACAACCCAACTTGTTAAGGCGAAAAACAAAAAAAAAAAAATGGAAGCCACACCCAGCAACTTAAAAGTGACAGCCTAATAATGGCACAGGACAAAACCACATATCTAAGTACAATAATAAAATGTGCATTTACAGGTCAAATAAAACATTAAGAAGCAAGCACTCATGTAGGTGCAGATGAACACGAGACAGACGGATGGAAATCCAGCTAAAAGGACTATGTGTCTACAGATGGCAGAGACACAGACACGAGTGAAGGATCCCTACAGATATTAGTGGTCTGACACACTACTCCACTTACCAGCAGTTTGGACAGCTAAAAACAGACAATAGAAACAAAGACAGATTCAGTTTTAATGCCATTGACAGGCTGGGGGGAAAATCACAATGCAGTAATTATTAACGGGGGGGGGACAGGACAAGAGCAGTAATGACCTTTACTCAATATCACAGAGGGAGGGGGGAACAATTATTACGAAAAAGGATTAAGGGGACGAAGAAAAAAAATGTAGGACACAGATCTATTAAACATAAGGGAACACACATCACTCACTGACCTGGGAGAAAAATAAGTCAGATTTGCTTGAAGAAATCGTTCAAAAGGCATTGATCAAAAAGGAAGTAAATGCCATTTCATTAAAAAAAACCCCCCCCACTCTGATCTGAGGTCTGGCGCTGGGGTCGGAGCTCCATACCTGGATGTTGGTGGGGTCCTTGTAGGATTCATCAGTGGCGGTCTGCAGCTTCTCGCTGATCCAGGCTTCGATCTCGTCCACGTCGCGGCTGAACTGCTGCAGTGTCTGGGACTCGCCCAGCTTGGAGCGCTTCTCGATCATCTTCGCCTTCAGCCGCCGCCACCTGGGGGGCGCGGAGAGAGCGTGTGACCAGGGCTGTGAGACGGCGGGGCGGAGTCAGGGGTCAAGGGTCAGTCGCTTACCTGTCCAGAACCTCGTTGCGGCGGGCGGAAATCTCGGGCTTGGCGTAGTGGTCCGCTCCGATCAGCTGGTCTGCGAAGGACTGCAGGGCAGCGATTTTCTCTTCCTGTGCAGACAGGAAGGACATTCAACACAGTCAAACACAGCCTGCGCTCATACAGGAAAAAGATCCAGTAACCTCTGGATAAGGACATCTGCTAAATGACACTAATGTAGTGTTCTGAACTTGTAGAAATCATTAAAATATGCAAACAGAAGCAAAGAAAATATATTGTGCAGTAGTTGTTGTACGCTTGAGTTACCCTTCACCAGTTAGTTTCTGCAGATGAGAAACTACTACTATTTTTGCTGCAAACACTATCACATTACAGTGATAACCTTGAGTGTCTAGCCAGCAGACGAGTGGGGGGGGATTTGCTGTGATGAGGACGTGGGCAGACACACTGACCTGGACGTTGATGGCCTTGTCGAAGTCTTCGTGCTTCTTGATGAGCGCCTCCACGCTGTCCAGGGAGTCACCCTTGTCGTCGCTGGCCAGGAAGGCCTCGCGAGCCGCCATCCAGTTCTCCGCCTGCTCGCAGTCACGGTTAAACAGCTGCAAGGGGAGGGGGGGAAGACGCACACAGAGAGGGCTCACTCCCACTGCAAGACTTCCATACCCTCCTCAGCACAGGTGCTCCCGCAATCAAGCACTGCCTTACAGATTCTGTCATCTCTTCTCTTGCATCTTACTATTAATTCATTCTTTAGTGACATTCTTGTGCCCTAACTGTGATTAATGAGAAGGGTTATGATGTAGACACAATGACAATAAGAACATTCACTAAATGACAACAATGTAATGTACTGTGTATACATGCATGTGTATGTGGGTGTGTGATCATACAGAAGTGTGTGTATCCCATTCAGTTTGCATTTACACCTGTTTTTGGGTGTGGGTATCCACGCGTGTGCTTATGTATGCATGTGCGTGCGTGCACATTCATGCACGCGTATGTGAGTTAATGTGAGAGA
This sequence comes from Megalops cyprinoides, assembly GCF_013368585.1. NCBI lineage: Eukaryota > Metazoa > Chordata > Actinopteri > Elopiformes > Megalopidae > Megalops > Megalops cyprinoides. The sequence goes on from NC_050586.1 coordinate 6,387,662, forward strand.
GAGATAGAGAGAGAATGTGTGTGTGTGTGTGTGAGTGACTCTGTGCGTGGGCTGGACTTCCTCTGCCTCCGGCTATTTAGGTGTGTCCTTATCATTACATATGCGTGTGCACGTGCATGCACATGAGTTTACGTGAACCTGTGCCTGGGCTGCACTTCCGCTGCCGCCGGCCTCACCTGCAGCTCCAGGCACTGGTCCAGCATCATGCGGCGCTGCACCCAGGCCTTCTCCAGGTCGGCCCGCTCGCCGTCCAGCGTCTCCAGCTTCTCCTGGATCTCGGGGCTGGCGTAGTGGCCCCGCGCCAGCAGCTGCTGGCCGAACTGCTCGAAGGCCTGGAAGGTGCCGGCGCGGGCGTCGATCTCGGTGCGGTGCTCCTGTGCGGAACAGGAAGGGGGGCAGACAGAGGGGGGGAGTGAGGAGACGAGTGGGAGCAGAAGAAAACCCCCCCTCCTCACACGGGAGGGACATTTCTTCATTTTTTTCCTGAATGAACCCACTGATCCCAGTGATGCATGGGGCAGTGTGGAGCAGCAGGATGTCTGAGGCACGTTTCCTCGGTGAGTGAACTGCCTTTGTTTAGCCTCTGGAGTCTCAGCTGTGCACAGGTGGGCCGTACCTGGTGTCTCTCCAGCAGTGCCTCGGCTCCGGTTACATCCTTGGCCAGCTCATCAGACGACACCAGGCCCCTGATTCCGTTAATCCAGGACATCAGGTCTCTGTGTGTGTGTGTGTTGGGGAGAAAACAGGAGAATCCGTCATTATGAACATTTTTACTAACTGTCACATCCCATTCCCACAGCTCGGCCACTAGCACAAACTACAAGCTTTCCCCTTGCCCCCCCTCACCGGAAGTCGCTGAGGAAGCGCTGCAGGTCGTGGGAGTTGCCCAGCTTGTCCTTGCGCTGGTCGGCCCGGCCCACCAGGCTGCTCCAGGCCGTGTTCAGCTCGGTGCATTTGTCCTTGATGTCGTCCGCGGCCTCAGGGTGGGACTGGATGAGCCTATCAGCAGTCTCCCCCAGGGAGTTAACCTGCACGCAAACCACAGAGCATCAAAACAGGCCCTCACGTACAGGAAACAGAGCATCCCAACAGAACCTCTGACACAGGAAACAGATCATGCCAACAGGCGCTCAGGTACAGAAAACGGAGGGTGTCGTCAAGCCGTCAGCTACAGGAAACGGAAGACATTGCAGCAACAGTGGCACACAGTATCCTCTCCCATGTTTAATGAGAGATATACTGGCTCTGATTCCAAAACTGTTGGACAGCATTTTAAGTTTACATTTGCCACAGTCTTTCTTCTCTTTAACTGTAAAACAAGCCTGCTGTTTCTTCTGTCAAGACGTTTGTCCTTCCCCTCACACTCACCTTGTCTCCCAGGGCAGCCAGGTCTCTCTCGAAGCCCTCGTGCTTCCGCTGCAGGGCCTGAACGCTGGCCAGGTCATGGCCGTAGTTATCGGTGTTAAGGGCCTGGTTTTTCTCCTCGATCCACTCTTTGGTCTCATCAGCATCCCTGTGCGAGATTGTTACAAAGTAAATAAATTCAGCGCGTGTGTGTGTGTGTGTGTGTGTGTGTGTGTGTATATGTGTGTGTTTTTTGCAGGTATGAAATATGAGACAGCTGAGATGGATACAGTGTGTGTACCTGTGGAATCTCTGAACTTCATGGGCACTTCCCAGAAGATTGCTCCTCTCCTCAGCCAGCTGCTGCAGGGACCTCCAGCGCTCGTTCAGCTCCTGAGAAACGCAGCAGCGCAACGTCACCACCAATCAGAGGTTCCTCGGGGCTATGCTGACATCCAATCAAAACAAGCCCCTTGGACATTGGCCAATCGGCTCACGGGTCCTGGGCAGAAATGTAGGCCATCTGAAAACAAACCTGATTTGGCAGGAACTGACCTGTTCGTGAGATCTACAGAATCAAGTCTTGTGTTTTAGACCACAAAATTGTTTGATTAATTTTAATCTCTTGATTATTTGTGCTTATCTGTAATGAAGACACTGAACCCTAGTGACCCTTCTGAGAGGAACTGACCTCATCATATGTGATTCTTTCTGATCAACATTGAAGGAACTAAGTTTCCTGAGGGTTAAAAGGCAACTTCCCATTAAGTTTGTACACATATTTGTACACATCCGGATGCTCAGCTATGGGTGACAAGGAGGGAAGGGTTACGACAGCCAAACCGCAGTGGACATATATAGTCCAATCACAGGGCGGTTCATTATAAAGCTATCCAAGAGGGCATCTGGCCTTGTGCTTCTTTTTGTACTTATCCCAAGCTAAGCTTTTGACAAAAAAATTCTTAATACTTGCTTAAGATGGTAGAGATTCAGTTGACAGCTTTAATTTCATTAATCACAAGAAATAAAAAATGGAGTAAAAAAAAAAAACTGAATGAATTGATGAGGTCCCTCAGGGACATGGAGGAGACAGGGGGACCAAGGACACACAGGAACTCCACAAGACGCGATGGGTGGATGATTGACAGGCGCCAGGCCATGCGGACGGGTTAACTGCCCGGACACAGAGAACATGATGCGGGGGGGGGGGACAGAGACAAAGACGGTCGGGGTGATGGGTGAGAATGGGAGGGTGGGGGGGGCTGTAACTCTTACCTTGATAGCATTAAAGTTAGCCACCGTTTGTACAGTCAAGCGTACAGACTAGATTGAAACGAAAAATAAGAGCAGAAAGGGGAGGGGAACAAAAAAAACAAAAAAAGACACCACACCAGTCAACAGAGTCACCATGTTAGTCGAGAAAGCAGGTCTTACATTCCCGTAAACCCCAATCCTCTACAGTTACTCAAGACTACAGCACACAACCTCCAACCACAAAGAGGACCCCAGAATTATCAACCATGCAGTGAAATTATAAGTCCACATACAGTCAGAGTTGTCTACTTTCAGTTTAAATTGTACAGCAATGGTAAAGACTACTGCAATGTGATGTTAATCTTAATGTTCCTATGCCGCAAATTTATGGAGTGGTCCATTAAAAACATAGAACAGATGGCAATAATATTAAAAAAAAACACTGTATGTGGACTTCAAATTGATCTCAGCCACTACGAGTGAGTATTATGGTGTGTAATCTGTATGCATGTGGCAGAAGCTTCAGAGCAAATTACCAGGCCATACCGGCAAGATGCATATCATGATATACTTGCAGTATTGGGAGAGTGAATTATTTATGCCCTGAGGTGTGACTATTGCCTTTACTGTCTTTTGTACGTGTGGGGGTGGTGTAACTGACATTTCCACCCTGACTGTACTCTAGTGCATAGTCTACCCTTTATGAACAGTGAGCACAGTCAAGAAATGGATGCACTTATTTTCATAGGAAAAGTGTGTGTGTGTGTGTGTGTGTGTGTGTGGAAGACACCGCCCCCTCAAAATATATTCTCCATTCAACACGAACACATCATGTCAGTACACAGGTTCATGGAAAACCCCCAACGTCAAAATGTCAAGTCATACAACACGAAGACGAACTGCTGGTTTTACGCCATGCATTTCTTGAGTCCTTTATGCATGTCACGTCATGTAAACTGTATGTAAAACACTGTGAATGCAATATATGAAGTGTAATGCAATATAGTTCACAAAGCAATACTTTTTACCCAATTATGTTCAAATTTATGCGCTGAATTGTGGTCTCATGCTTGGGATGGGTGTAACATAATAGAGGCATAAATGACTACACCATTAAGAGTTAAACCAAAATTTTCAGCTCAAATGCTTTGCCCTATAGCTGCCAAAAAAACTGAGAACAATCTGTTCTTTACCTTCCATGGAGATGCAGTTTTGGAATCAGCTTCATCCTGCAGACAGAATGGTAGGACAAAGGTAGATCAGACTTAGGAAGTTTTACCTTATCATTATGCACCAACAACGGCTCATACAGCTTTACGTTGCACTTAAGGTGCTTAGCAGACACGCTTATCCATAGTGACTTAAGTACAATTTGTATGTTACCCATTTACACAGCTGGATATTTACTGAGGAAATTCTGTGTTAAGGACTTTAATAAGTATAATACTTAAGTATAATAATAAACCATATAAACTTAGTTTATCTACTATTTATAAAGCATATTACTAATCAATGTCTTTATCTTCAGAACAATAAGGAATCTTACCTTTCCAGGTGCAGCACCCAGCATTTCTTGTTGCTAAGAGAAAGAAGAAAGGGACAGACAGAATGACAAAGTTAATCTCTCTCTGTTTATTTTATAATCGACTTAACATTAAATGGTGTACCAACTATCTTTTTTAATATCTCAGTAACCACAACGGAAAAAAGTTCTTATAATTTTCAGCAAAGGGCTTCAACATACACAAAAGAGAAAGCCTATATTCAGATTGGCAAGTATGAAATTTTCTTTTTCTTTTTTCAAAGTCCGTCTTGCGGGCACTGAGGCCACACCCATCACACGTGGCCACACCCCTCACCTGTGCCTGCACAATCGGGGCATCCTCCGCCATCAGACCCTCGGACTCCAGCTCGGACGCCACGTTGTTGATGTCCCTCAGACGCGACTCGTTGGCCTTCAGGTCCTGCAAAACACAAACACACCGCGCTAAGACCCTGCTGCGTCTGCACCGGCACCAGCTGTGGGGAAAACGCTGGCAGAAGCATTCCCGTCATTTACAAGGTCAAGGCCCGGTGCAATTCCAGTTAACCGCCCTGCTGCTGCTGCTGCTCTCGCCTCCTACCTTCTGGAAGTCGTCGAACTTCTTCTGCAGCACCTCCACCTGCTCCAGGTCGGAGCCCACCTCCTCGTTGGTGAGCGCGCCCTCCTTCTCGTTGATCCACTGCTGCAGCTCGTTGGCCTCGCGGAACAGCATGAACTTCTTGCAGCTCTTCTCCAGCATGTCCTTGCGCTTCTCCCCCAGCTCCAGCAGAGCGCCGTACCTGCGGAGGGGAGGGGGACGAGCGGGTAAGCATCCCTTACGGCAGGGGTTACTCATCCCCGCTCCTGGAGGGCCGCGGTCCAACAGGTCCTGCAGCCCTTTCCAAATCCGTTAACTCTCTCAGAGGCAGAGATGGAGGCCGAATTGGTGTGATCAGGATAATAAGAACTCAAATCGCGTATTACAGGCCTGGCTGGAGAAGCAGCATACAGGCACAGCGGCCCTCCAGGTTCAAGGATGGGTAGCCCAGTTCTAGAGAGTGCTCCTGAGGCGCCCCAAGGGGCACCCCAACAAGTTGTTGTATAGTCATAGACAAAATGGTCCACAATATAGTAAAGCTTGTCTGGTATAAAACATGCTACAGATGTAACATTCTTCTGTATGGAAACTGAGCACAAATGAGCCACCACAGCACAAAGCACCAAGAACGTCACGGTCACAACGATCAGCACGAGCCAGCAGGCAGAACAGCAACAGCTGAAGGAGAGACCGGCCTCCAGAGGAAGAGAGTGACGGACATATGGACACGGTCTGGGGGCTTTGTTCAACCACTTAGCATGTCAAAAGCCAGAGTGTGAACCAATCACGTCACACCAGCTCTCAGCTCCGCCCACCTCCACTGAACTTAGTCACATGACTCACAGCAAGACTGTTTAGTTTCAGTGGGGGGGAGTCTGTGACTGTCTGCCTGCAGCAAATCAACCTGGTTAAAAAAAAAAAAAAAAAAAACATCCAGTCTCTGCGTGGAAAATGAACTGCTTCTATCATCTTGACAAATAGAAGAGGTGACGAGAAATGGGGGGGAACGAAACAGAATACACAAAAAAGGGAGCAAGGAGACACTGAAGGGGTGTCCTGGATGGTGGAGGATTTTGGACACTGTCCCTCATCACACACACACACACACACACACACACACACACACACACACACACACACACACGCAGGCATGGAGGCATGGAGGAGCAAGGAGAGAGGCAGAGTCCTACTCACAGTTCCTCCACCTGCTTCATGCGCACAGAGACGCTGCAGGCCTCTTTGGTGACCACAGACCTGCGCAGACGGACGCAGGCAGGGGCCACGCAGACAAACGCAGGCATTAGTGGTTAAACAGGAGGGTAAGAGAGAGACAGAGAAGGCCATGGGGTTAGTCAGAAGCACAGGGACGGGGGAGAGAGGGGGGGTTTCTTCCCACTGGTGGCATTGCAGTCGAGAGAAAAAGGCGTTAATCGTTTAAGCAAAGACAGGAGACGTGTGTCAAGGACTGTAAGAAGAGAGTTCCCCTTTAGTTGCGGATATGAAGTTAACTGGTCAGCTGAGTGAGTCTCTGAGATCTAAACACAGGACATTGTCTGTATTTCTACAGGGGCCGTTTCAGCATAAAATCATTTTTCTGACAAGATGGATATTTTCAGGTTACATAAGTTTTTATGATCTGTGAAATTACCTACTTAACCCTGTTACACTATGTACTGGGCTCGTGGTTTATTGCTGAACGTATTTTTTCCCCTTAACAGCAAGTTCAAATTTGGAATTAATTTAGTAGTGAAACTGAACTGAAGGTGCAGATTTAAATTCACTTGCACGCCACATATGCGCGGCCTGTGGACTACATATATGAATTATTAGTGTTCCTGAACTAGCGAATCTGTCAATCACACGAAACATTTGTTGTGTAATGATTCCCTCCAAGTGCGTTTCTGCATTAAGTCAATAAATTATGTGTCGAAATACATTAATTCTTTAAAAGCTAAGGTGCTCAGGAATGAGACTTTTGCCCACTACACATTATATACACATTTCAATTCAATACTTCAGTAAAGCAGAGGGACTATAAAACTGAAGAAATCCTTCAAGATCACGCAATAACTGGAGTCAGTCTTGATGCCTGCTCTGTCTAAAACTTTTCTGTAATGTAAAAAAACGAGTTAAGACAAGGGAAGCACATCAAACTCCAGATAAGAACTGGTGCTCAAGGGGCCGGCTTCAGAAACATACAGCAAAGATCGTATAAGGCACAGAGGGAAAGTCAATCGCTGCTCAGAGGTCAGAGGTCAAAGGTTGTGGCTTGGCCTCTCAGTGGCATGTTGGCCGTGTGGCGAATCCCTTACTGGTTCTCGATCTGCTCCTGCCGCAGGGCGATGCTGCCCTGCTCGTCCAGCAGGTTCTCCCGGGACGAGGACTGGGTGGGGTCCAGCTTCTTCACGTAGGCCGCGGGAACAAAGCCCTGGCGGTCATTCACCTCCACCTTCCACCAGTCCTGCAGGAGTGGGAGACAGGATGCAGAGCTATGATGCACTAGATCAGCCGTGACACGCAGGGTACAGAGCTATGACGCACTAGATCAACCGTGACACGCAGGGTACAGAGCTATGACGCACTAGATCAACCGTGACACGCAGGGTACAGAGCTATGACACACTAGATCAACCGTGACACGCAGGGTACAGAGCTATGACACGCAGGGTACAGAGCTATGATGCACTAGATCAGCCGTGACACGCAGGGTACAGAGCTATGACACGCAGGGTACAGAGCTATGACGCACTAGATCAGCTGTGACACGCAGGGTACAGAGCTATGACGCACTAGATCAGCCGTGACACGCAAGGTACAGAGCTATGACACGCAGGGTACAGAGCTATGACACGCAGGGTACAGAGCTATGACACGCAGGGTACAGAGCTATGATGCACTAGATCAGCCGTGACACGCAGGGTACAGAGCTATGACGCACTAGATCAGCCGTGGCACACGGTACAGAGCTATGACGCACTAGATCAGCTGTGGATAACATGGTACAAGGCTATAACGTGCCACATCCGGACTTTCAGAGGGTGTCTACAGAGACTGTGCCCCTACATTCGTAGCAGATCCCTTGATCCAGGAACTAAGAACATAAGCAATACACAGCCACAAGGAACTGTACAGCCACAGCACTGAATCCTGATCCTACAGCTGAAAAGTACAGTTAATTTTGTGTTAACTGCAGAACATCCAATCTATGGCCAGAATCAGATTAAGCCTTGCGTTTGAAACCAGTTCTGGTTTCATGTGGCATTCACTGTCAGTATCAGTCAGCACCCAGTAGGCCCCGCTGAGATCACTTAGTCCCAGATTCGCAACACAAAGTACATGTCTGTGGTGCAATCATATGCACACAAACATCAGACCAAATAATCGAATCTCCCCTGATCTGCTGTAATGAATCTGATGAGTGTGACACAGCAGTGCGGTACCGCTGGGGTCCTGTACCTTGTTGGTGCTGTTGAGCAAGGTGAGGATGTCGCCCTTCTTCATGGTGACCTCCCGGGGGCTCTTCTCCTGGTAGTCATACAGGGCCAGAACCAGCTCCTTGCCCGTTTCGTCATCCGTGGGTGCCACTTGTTGCTGCATTTAAAAAAAGAAACATGTTAGCAGGAAAGCATTATGTGCCAGTACGTATGTATCACCAGTGTGTAACCAGGATTAAGAGAACAGGTTGGTGCAGTCCTGCGTTCCACAACCAACAGATCACCCATTAACAGTATCACATTCGAGCTATCACTTTCTTTTGGGACTTTTGTTTTTGGTTGACTCCGCCCGTCCCAGACTCACCCTGCAGGACTGGGCCTGCTCCTTCAGGGACTGGATGCTGCTTCCATAAGCACTCAGGTCGGACATCAGCGCCTCGTGCTTCTTCAGGAGGGCCTGCAGAATGAGGAAATGTGTGTTTTTACTCATCCTCTAATAAAAATGACACAAAATTCACCGGGACCTTATGTACTGACAGCTGCCACCTTTCCAAAAATCACACAGCTCCTTTCACTTCTCCTAACTTTGTCTTCACTTACTTTAAATTCTAACACCCGAATTATCCTCGCCTCCACCTCACCTCAGCGGAGTCCTCGTCCTTGCCGTAGTCGGTGCTCCCCACGATGGGCTCCTTCTCCCGCATCCAGGACTCGGCCTCGTTGGCGTCGGCGAAGTACTGCTGAGCCTGCAGGGAGTCCTCCAGGTCCTGCCTGCGCTGGGAGGCCTTCCCCTTCAGCGTCTCCCAGCGGCCGTTCAGCTCTCCCAGCTTCGCCTTCACGTCCTCGCCAGCGAAGTGGCCTGCAGGGGGCAGCGTGGGGTCAGAGCGTGCCTTAGGACTAATGCTGTAGTCTGTCACTCTGCGTGCAGCAAATGAGCCAGGGCTCATGGGTACAGAGAGGCCCAAAAAAGGCTTTCTTCCTCCCAGTGTTACTGTAACTTTGGCAGCTGGTGTAATTTTGTGCAGTTTGTGCAGTTGCTTGTGTCATAAGAATCAAACGAAAGAATGTGTTGGATTATGGATATGGCATGATATAGGACGTCATGGTTACAGGAGGGAGAAATATATATTTTCCCCATTAGTTTCAGTAGTGCTCTTTGCACCACAGTGGTTTTGTAAGGAAAAGTGGAATTTTAATACTATTCTACAGAAATGTTTTGGTTTATGTTGATAATATTGATTCACTAACTGAAAAGCAAGTATGGATGCCTACCCTCCTCCACCATGGCCTGGCCCTTCTGAGTGACGGCCTTGATGCGGGGCTCGTGCCCTGCGATTTCAGCCTGAAGAGCCTGGTGCTTCTTCAGCAGGTTCTGCACACCAATCAGGTCTTTACCTGGGAGAGGACAAGGGAACAGAGTTTATCAGAACCTGAGATATACCACGTGCAAGTGGGGATAAAGAATACAGAGGAGAATACAGAGGAGAGTCCAGAGGAGAGTCCAGACAGATCTAAACAAAACAGACAAGATATTACGGAAAAAAATCCAACTTCAGATTTAAAAAAATCCCCCAACAACACAAGACTCAACACTGACCCCTGTTGGTGGAGGCCGCGATAGGCTCCTTCTCGCGGATCCAGGTCTCCTCGTCCTCCACGTCGCGGAACAGCTGCTGCAGGCGCAAGGAGTCGGAGAGCTTCTGCTTCCTGGCCGCCATGGGCTCCTTCAGCGCCTCGTAGCGGGCCACCAGCGCCTCCTGCTTCTTGCGGATGTTGTCGGCGTCGAAGTGGCCCGCCTCCTGGAACTGGCGCGCCTGGATGGTGATGCCGTCGATGCGGTCCTGTTCCGGGAAGCAGAGAGACAGGGAGAGGATTTCAGCCTGAGGATTCTGGAACACGTGTGAGGATTCTGAATCCATTTATATAATGGCTTCCCAAGGAAGTCCCTGTTCAGTTTACCTGCATGGTGGAGTTAACGCAAACTAATGAAAAATGTCAGACACATTAGAAACAAACTTAAATTAGCACAAAGTGAATTAAAGTAAAAAAAACTACATAAGGCCAGGATTGTGTGCATGAGGTCATTTATGCGTCTTCTCGTTTACATCTTTCCCCCCAGCTTTAATTAATTATTTTTCACACTCTAGAACTACCAATCGCAATCCCACAATCACTGAACTTTCCTTTAAGGTAAACAATTAGAAAGAGGCAAAAAGTTGAGATAGGTGAGTCGGGTGGGACAGGTGGGACAGGTGGGCCAGGTCACCTGGTGCGCAGCCACGTCGGCCTCCAGCAGGGCGTGCTTCTTCTGCAGGTTCTGCACACTGGTCAGGTCCTTGCCGTAGTCGTCGGAGGCCAGGTGACCTTCGACCTCGTACAGCCACAGCTCGATGTCCTCCACGTTGCGGTTGAACTGCTGCTGCTGGTTGGCCTCACGGAGCTTGATGCCTGGACAGGAATGAGACTGGTGTTGGGACGTCTACGGACTCAATCCACTCTACTCTGCACAGCACATCTGCTCATCACTTTTAAAACAAAGCTCACCATTTCCATCACCTCCTCAGTCAACCGTTAGTCAGCTATAAGCATTTACAATATTTGTAAGAGCTGCAGAGTTTATCAAGAAGAATTACACAAGAATGTTTTCATATATTACACACACACTCACACTCACACTCACACTCACACTCTTTACCTTTGAGCTCAGTCGCCTCCAGCAGCTTCTTCCACATGGCGCTGACCTCATCCATGCGAGTGGACACCTCGTCCGAGGCATAGTGGTTGGCGTCGATCAGCTCCTGCCCAGACTTCTGCAGGGAGTCTATGCGGCTCTGATTGGCCGAGAGCTCGGCCTCGAAGGCCTGGTGCTTCTGCACCTTCCCCTGCAGGTTGGATGGGTCCTGAGAGAGAGAGAGCACAAGAAAAGGGTCAGAGGTCACGAGAATAAGACACAGCCTGAAAGAACCGGTTTGCTAGGGCCGCGTATCTACGTAGCGAAGCCGGCTTGCCTTGTAGGCTTCGTCGGTGGCGGTCTTCATCTTCTCGTTGATCCAGCTCTTGAGCTCGTCGGAGTCGCGGAAGAACTGCTGCAGGTGGAAGGAGTCCTCCAGCGCAGCGCGGCGGGACTGAGCGCGCTCGTGAAGGGCGTTGCGGCGGCTCAGCAGCTGCAGAGACCGCAGGGCGGGGCACACAGTCAATTACACACAACGTATACAACCATAAGACCACCCTCACCAACACAAGCATGCATGAGAAACTTTTCTAAAGTATTTAACGTGGTTTTGATAAGAGTACAGAACAGGTAGCATTCTGCCATCCACTGCTAGCAGCACAGAAGTGTGTAACACAGGAGGAGTGGTGCAAAGTGGACTCCTCGCTCACCGCGTCTCTGCGGGTGGCCACATCCTCCTTGGCGTAGTGGTTGTTCTGAATCAGTTTGGTGGCAAATTCATCCAGGGCCTACAAATTTAACAGATGGTACATTAAATGAAACCCACTGCAAAAGGTCATGATGATAATAATAAAAAAATAAATAAGAAGAAGAAAAAGAAGAATTTTAAAAGAGCAAAGACCAAGAGCGGCCCTCACGGTTATTTTCTCCTCCTGCGCACTGAGGGATTTCTCAAAGTCCTCGTGCTTCTTCAGCAGGGCCTCCACGCTGTCCAGGGAGTCGCCCAGGTCCTCATTCAGCAGGAAAGCCTATGGGAAATGGACGTGTATAAACTACACTCCACAATTCCACAGCACATGGCGTCTCTGCTACGGGATAACATCTCAGGATTCTCAGCGTAGAATGAACAGAAAATCAGTATTCCTTTTCACGCACATCTGCAAATTGGTTGTAAATGCCTCGCGTGCTGTAACCTACAGCTATTCCTTAGAACAGTATGGCCCTGCGCTGACTGGACCGGCAAGCCGTTTCAGACAGTAACCGGACAGCGCGCGCAGTGTGTGAGGAGAAGCCTACCTCCTGCTTGCTCATCCAGTTGTCCACCTGCTCGGTGTCCCTGTAGAAGAGCTGCAGGTCCATGCACTGCTCGTACTGCTGTCTGCGCAGCTCCCACAGCTCCAGCAGGGACTCCTTCTCCTCCGACAGGATACCCAGCTGCGCAGACGGGACGGCAAGCACGGGGTCAAGGGCAGGCTTCTGCAGCGTCCCACACTCACACTTACACCCAATATTCACAACCGAGCCTCCTTGGTCCGATTGACACAGCCCCCTTGGGATCAATACATTTCACATTTTATAAAAAGAGGCCCCTTAACCCCCCCCCAACACACACACCCCCCCCCCCCCCACCCCCCAAAAAATGGCAGGGAAAGGGGTATTAAGGCGAGGCTAGGTGCTACCTTCTCCTTGACTTCCTCGGAGGCGTAGTGTCCCGTGTTCAGGAGGGCCTGGCCTGCCTCGTCCGTGGCTTTGAAGCTGTCCTCGTGAGCATCGATCTCTCCCTGCGGAGAACCACACAGCACCGATCAAACGCAGGCTTGTATGACACCACAGACACAGCAGGGCACGCTCCATTCTGCAGCTACTGCTGGCATTCTGGCCTTACTGTAGTTTAGAAAAATATAGGCCAGGTGCTCAAAAGCCCACCTGTTACTCTGTCTGGAGCACACAAGACAAATCACTATATTCTGCATGCTCTGATTGCTTTCAACATTTCGTGAGTAGCTGGCAGATTTGTGCCATACTTTCCATATGCCATACAACGCCAATCAATTTCCATTCTTCACAATTCAGAAAGTGCTCCTTAAGTGATGCTAAATTACACAGCACCCCTCAGGCGGGTCACCTTGTGCTCCTGGTGACGGTCCAGCAGGGCCTCCGCCCCGGCCACGTCGTTGGCCAGCTCGTCTGCGTTGATCAGGGCCTTCATCTCGGTCACCCAGCTGGTCAGGTCACGGAAGTCAGCAGTGAAGCGCTGCAGCCTGTAGGGGGCAGAGGAGAGCACTGCACTCAGAACTGCACTCAGGTCCTGAAAGGCACTTATCAGTGAGCTCTGGGGGACAATATGCATCAGTAATCAGCTACAGCCATCAACACTGTGTTAAATGAGTTGTATTTGTATTTAAGCTCATAAGCTGAACCATTCATAGGCAACATTTAATTAACTTAAGTACCTGAGCACCCAAACTAAGTACTCAAATGCAATTTAGTAATACAATGCTAATGGGAAAATAACTGCCCCAGCATATGCATTCTTTGAGCAGTTTGAGCAACTTGAGCAGGCATCCAATTTTTTCTAAACATAGAAGTTTAAAAAAATGTTCACAGAACAGCAAGTCCAATACAATTTTTTGTGTTCACATTCTGTTGACCAAACACTCTACAAACTGCATCTTTACCAGAATTAGGGCTATTGATAATTTTAAAACATGAGGACAAAAAGAAGGTGTAACTTGCATTATAAGTTTAAAACACATTCAGCTGATTTTCCCATATAGAGCGCATTCAAATCAATTCTCGCCCCATGGCTCTTTAACACAAGGCAGCAGTGCTCCAGCGCCCACCTGTAGGAGTCGTTGAGGTGGGCGTGGCGCTCGGCGGCCAGCGTGCGGATCTGCTCCCAGTTGGTGATGAGCTCGTCCCTCTTCAGGTGGATCTGAGAGGCGTTCTGGGGGTGCGTCTGCTGAAGACGCTCCGCCTCAGAGCCCAGGGTGTTCACCTGAGGGGGGTGGGGGGCAGACAAGAGAGGGAGGGTCACCACACGTGGCCCTGCACCAACAGCCAATCAGATGATACCGCAGGGGATAGCCCGCCCACTCACCTTGTCCTCCAGGGCAGCCAGGTCTCTCTCCAGGCCCTCGTGCTTCCGCAGAAGGGCCTGCACGCTCGCCAGGTCGCGCCCGAAATCGTCTGAAGCCATCAGCTGCTCCTTCTCCTTGATCCAGCTGATGGTCTCATCGACGTCCCTGCAGGTCCAAACGACGACCAAAAATCCTTTGTGAACTCCCAATTCATCACTCCTTTTCCAACAACCAAACCATTATTATCCAGACCATTTTGACATGTACGAAATAAGAGAACAACCACCTTGGCACCTTGCTTTTAACTCCCCAATAAGCCCTATCCAACAGGCCTCATGAGCCAGTGAACAGGAGAGACGAGGACCCCGAAAACGACCGTACCTGTTGAAGCGCTGCACCTCGGCTGCCCCGAACAGCTTCCCCTGCCTCTGCTGGGCCAGGCCCTTCAGCCTCTGCCAGGCGGCGTTCACCTCGTCCTGCTTGCGCACGATCAGCTCCGCCTCCGGGTGCGACTCCTGCACCAGCTTGCCGGCCAGCTGGTTGACATCGTTGACACGCTCCTCGTGGGCTGCCAGGTCAGTCTGGAACTCCTCAAACTTCTTCTGCAGCACCTCCACGTGCTCCAGGTCCTGACCCAGCTCCTCCGAGGTGGCAAGGGCCTCCTGCAGAGACACCAAAGGTTTATTTTTGGTTCATAAAACATTTGTAAAATGTTCCCACTTTGTCTGGGGAAGAGGATGGTTAGGGCAGATCTGCACCCTTGCTATTGGACAGGAAGCTCTCCATCTGTAGCCAATCATATCCCACCAACTGCCATCTCTCTAGCCACCTAACAGTCTCTAGACTTATCAGGCAAAACTGATGACCTATACACACAAGTCTTCAATTATACTTGTTCTATTTACTGTTTTCTCTCACCACCTCCACCCAATTTAACAGTTTCTGGACTTTATCTAGCAAACAGATTGGATATATCCAAGTCTTCAGCTGACCCCCCTCCACCACCCCTGCTAATTGGCTCAGTTCCCTCTGGAAAAGGTACCCTGTCCAACAATCTGTGATGGATATCGTTACTGTGCCGTTCCGCATTTCTCCGAGTCGCCGCGGTGACTCACCTTGTCGCTGATCCAGTCCAGGGCATCCTCGCACTCGCGCAGGTACTGCACCAGCTTCTGCGCCTGCAGCAGACGCACGCCCTTCTCCTTGGTCCTCTGCAGCAGCAGGTCCCACAGCCTGTGCAGCTCCTCCAGACGGGTCTGAGAGTGGAGGGAGGGGGGAGAGAGAGACGGGGGGGGGGAGCGTTTCACTCTCGCTGCAATGCACCAGGCCTTACGGAAAGCCTTCCTTTACACACCTCGACTCTCATAAGAGCCGGCCTCTTACGACACTGAAGTACTCAGTCATAAAGAAAAATGCCAAAGCTAAGAGCTGGGCTCTAATAGACACCAGGGCTGTTTTATGGTTAGTGATAAAACATCCAGGCTGCCAACTAACAATTTACAGCACATCTTACACCAAGGAGCAACATGAACCATCAGAGTAGCAGAGTCTGCTCTCTCAGCACTGAGAAATTTTGCTAACTGACTGTGAAGGTGTGCTATACCCATATTGGAACAAATTAATTATTTATTTATGATGGATCTATCATTGATCTATCAAAAGCTTTCCTCACTATCAAACTTGGGGTGCATGCAAGTCAGATGTAGACACGATCCAATGTAAAAAAAAAAAAAAAAAATTTCACTTGCACAGCAAATGCAAAGCAATTCTGGAGGGACACAAATCAAGCGGACATGTCAAAAACAGAGGAAGAACTGAAGAACAAAAGATATCCACAGCACCCAAAGCACCTACTTGTGTATTTTAAAGGACATTTGACACTTTTTGCTCAGGGTCACCAAGCAGTCCGGTGGGCATGAAAGACTGAACCAAACGCAAACGGTTAGGTCTGTCTCAAGCAAGCCGCTTTCAACACGCCACCTCACAACTGTCTTATTCTGAGCTTAATACCAAACTGCATAAAAAGTGCATTATACTTTTGCAAAATGGCCCACACACCTTAGTGTGTGTTAGCCAGTTGCGACTAACACAAAAGAGGTAATCTCATAGTTGAGAGAGTAGGCAAAATGAGCACTACATAGGGTGAATGGACTTTTTTCATCATAAACTATGTATTCATAACAAATGTCTGCTTAGGATTATCGCAGGTATGAAGTGTTGATGTTTGATTTATCCATAGCTTAGCTCGCCCAAAGCTTTTGAGAATTATGAAATAGCCATATTGAATGTTTTGAGGGGTTATGTTGTATGAAAGCAGAATAGCGAAGCCTACCCGGATGGTCTCAGAGGCAAAGTGGCTCTCAGAGATCATCTGGTTGCCGGTCTCGTCCAGTTTGATGATGGCACCAGAGTTGGCCTGCACCTCCGCCTCGAAGGCCTGGTGCTTCTGCAGCTTTCCCTGAGGGACAGAGACACGCCGTCAGGACAGACACATGGGAGGACGACTCAGATCATTCTAGAGTCACATGATAATTCCAAGCCTCAGAATGTCACACCACATTCTGTGCCATTCTGAAAATAAGAAACACACTGTTACCACTCACTGAGGGAACAACTTGTCTAAGCATCATTTGGCAAAGATTACAACCCAGGTAACACAGATTGTTGTGGCCAATGACATGGCAAAATATTACCAGATCCCTCTGTTGTTGGATCCAATTTTGGTTGTTAGAAGCAAAAATGACAGATCAGATCACTGACTTAAGTCACTGGATGGCGTGTCTAAATAGGATTTGAAACAAGCATTGAGGAAGATCAAATGAGATTAGCTGGCTACTTGGTATTAAAATAATATGTTCTTTAAAAGGGGAAGGTCAGTTAGAATCACAGAAGGGATATCAAAGGTCACTCAAACAGAGGGTCAGTACAAAATAACATCAGTCATTTATATAACACCCTCCACAGTATTTCAACTGATAAAAGAACAAAAAAAAAAATTGCTTCCCCATGGAGTAGATCCATTTGAGACCTTCTAGTGTTACACTTATGCAACCAACAGGTATAAATTCCATTCCCTCTTTTTTTTGGATTTTGGTCAATACATTGGCCCTAAACATCCTTTCTTGGACTCTTAAAATCAAATCATTTTGGGCCCACATCTGAGGCTCTCTCTGTGGACAACCCTGCAAAAAAAACGCACTGGCTTAACTGCAGGAGTGACGCCACTGCGCTAGCTCCGGCGGACACGCGCGACCCTGACCTGCAGGTTGGTGGGGTCCTTGTAGTTCTCATCGGAGGCGATCTGCAGCTTCTCCTGGATCCACTTCTCCAGCTCGTCGGCGTCCCGGCGGAAGAACTGGAAGCGGTACGAGTCCTCCAGCTTCTGCCGCCGCAGCGTCGACAGCTCCTTGAAGCGGCGGTAGCGGTCCAGCACCTGCTGCCGGCGGTCCTGGATGTCATCTGCCGTCTCCAGCACTTTGACCCCGCTGGTGTCCATTCTCTGACCACACACACGCGTACACACACACACGCAACGCCACGCACACACACGGAACACAGAAGCGACCACAGCAGTTCCGTCACCAAAACATTCCAAAATATCCCACACTAATGCATCTGTGAATGAGATCTCCGCTTTCTCCACTGACACCTTATTCCTTATTATTATATACCTTATTATGTATTATCCTATTTCCAGCATGGCTGATTAGTCAGCATAGTTTGTCAGTTAATTGACAAAGGGACAAGTTAATAGAAGCAAAACGCGTCAACTACTCAGGGGGGGCTTCCATTTTCTCACCTCCATCAAAATAATTTGCTACAGCTGGAGTTATGAAATATTAAGGCAAAACCCCAAAATCCCAGAATGCAGCCCAACACTCACACTGCATGAAGGAACAGCTGACTGATTACTTTCCCACCCCAGTTCAGTAACTACATGGCAAATTCCTGATGGTGGTCACAGCTGTCCCCACCTCCTGGTGAGCAGCTGAGAGGACAAGTGGCCAGCAGATAGACATTCCACATGACCCGTGGGGGAGGGGCAGTGGTGGGGGTGGGGTACAGACTGCCCCCCTCTCTGTAATACAGGATGGCCGCCCGCGCCCAAACGGGCCCCGCCCCAGTGACAGCCACTGCAGCTTGCGTTATTAGAATGCCTCACAGCAGACTCTGACCCCTCGGCTGGCACGCAGTCCGCAGACGCAACTCCAAAAAAAATGAAAGAGAGGACGTCAGCTCCAGTTGAGACACAGATAAGGACTTGAATCACGCTCACCTACTGCAGCAAGTGAGAATAGGCGCGGCACAGTAATTCAGGTGACTCTCTGGAGCTGCATAACAGTCCCGCTGACTACCGGGAAATGTCAGGCGAGAGAAACCGCTGGCAAAGAACCAGACACCATGGCACCCTGATCACTTCTCCTCTACAGTGACGCTTGGTATTTTTTTTTCCTCAGAGCTGTCTCTGTTACTACCCCAGGTCCCCAACACACAAACACACACACACACACACGCCCACAATAACACCCATTGTCTACTGGACAGCGTGAGAGGGGGAAATTTAATGAAAAAGGCCAGTCAACCCGAGGCCATTGACTGCTGATACATTAAAAAAAAAAAAAAAAAACAGCTCGTTTCAGCAGGGCCACGGGGAGAGAAGCAGGACTCTCTTCCACAGGGCTAGCTGGGCCGGATAAAGCAAGCCTTTGTGCAGGGCCTACAACGCAGCATGGAGAGAGAGTCAAGCTCACCATTCAGCTGAGAGTGCCGCTCTATCAAACTGGAATCAGCTGACAGCGGCAACATTCCGCTCAGCCAAATTCTCCCTGCAACAGAACCGGTCAGACCGGCACAGACCGCCTGTCTGACGATAGGACAAGGACACAGGGGGGCGTCTAGAATGGATAGACAAAAAAATACCCCCCAGCCACGACCCTCAGCAACGAAATGTATTACTGTTGTGCCAGATGTACGGTCTGGTTTCAAGAAAATCAGATGATTTCGACAGCAGGCTCTTCCGGCTGCTTTTTCTCGCCTCAATAAGGCAACTAAGAAAGGCCAACTGAGACCCTTTGAAACAGAGCTAACACAGGAAGTGCAGTCTTTCAAAACACACCATGTGGCAATGTCTGAAGGGGAGGCATGTCCAAAGAACGCAGATGAGGGAAAAGAGAGAGATAAATCTACACAAGTAAGTAAAAAAAATCTGCTCAACTGAATCTGCTGAGCGGATTACCCCCGTTCAGCCACGGCCCTATTTCTCTCGGAAGCGGGCCGAGCCCCACCCATCCCCATCCCAACCCCCACCCTGCCGCCGGACTGTCACAACGCGGCAGCTCCGAGTTCACCGTCAGCTGGAATCCTGCAGGGATTTAGCGGTCACTTCCCGGGGGGATTAAACACGGACAACGAAACGGTTTTGGCCACCGAGATCGGCCGCGGTGATAAGCAGCACGAATCGGGCGTGGTCCAGATCAGGGGGGCTGTACGTCACCTCCTGGGCCTTCTGGTCAGGGTGTCAGGTGGGGCAGGTGTCTGCTGGACACGTTTGAACCTAAGTGCATGGCTTGGACCTGCTACGGCTTCGCACCAGCTGCTCTGATTGGATGAGTGAGGGAGACGAGAGCTTTAACTAGGCCAAACTCACACCCTGACCAGCTGCAGGTCAGCTGAGACCAGGCAGAACAGTTTGTATTATGGCAGCTGACTAGAGCAAAGGGTTTTTTTTTTTTAATGAACTTGACTTGCTAGTAATTCACAATGTGTATGAAAATCATACAAGAATCCCCTCTCTCTGCTTGCTCATGGGCCTCCCTTTCCGGGGCTGGAAACCTGCCCTGCAGTTCAGAGTGCAGCTTCTCCCTTCAGCCTCTGAAAGCTTTATGAGAGAGAGGAAAAAAAGCCACTCCCATCTGCAGCCGGTAAAAACACCAGCATGCTCTCGCACACAGAGCAGAGGCTCTGGAACGTTCCGCCGGCTGTGTGCTGTGGCCCTCTCTCTCTCCCTATCTCTGTGCTGGGGAACACACCCATAGCGGCTGCACGCATTCCATCGGCATGACACACAGCTCTGCAACACTGCCCGGCCCGGTCCTCCTGCCGCATAGCAACCCCTGAGGCAATACACCGTGCGGCACAGAGATGTCAGCACAGCTTTGTGTGTGTGTCTGTGTGTGTGTATACACACTCGCACTGTGTTTGCGCAAAGACTGGTTCTCCGTTCTGTTAAAAGGAAGGCTGTGAATAATAAATGCCTTCCACAGAAAACAGAGGGGCGGTGATGTGGTGTGTGCTGTACTCAAAGCAACAGTATGCAAAGACGTATCCTATGAGAAGCCTTCTGTCTCCCACTGACGCTACCAACAGCTGCATTAAATACTTGGCGAGGTGACCTGACGCACTGTGTGTACTGCTTTATAAAAATAACCACGTTAGTTTTCAACTCAACCAAACACTAACAGAAATGCACAGAGAAATATTGTATGGCTTCTTCCAAAACTCCGACGCGGCTGATGCTTCGCCCTCGGCAGCCCCTCTCCCTCCTCCATTATCCCGTTTTTTACGCAGTGACATGCCACAGATTCCCTGACAGCCAGAACGATATTTATAGCCTGCCACTCCACTGTGTGCCGTGATTAAATCACTGAAGACCGAGTGGATCTGGATGGGAAAACCAGACGGAGAGGCTTGGGTGTCCGTGCCAGGGGGAGCCTTTCATTGAAATAAAATGCCACCCACACTGACTTTTCAATGGTACAGTTACACTTGTATCTGAATGGAATATTTCATTTGACTTAAATGAAAGTTCTTTTGGATAGACAAGTATCGGAAAAGGAAGCCCAGGCAAAGAGCTTAGCTAAAAGCACCAAGAACACTCCAAGCAAAACGGCCCACAAGGCCAATTCAGCCCCTTGATTCTGGGTTCGTCAGACCAAAAAACCTGGGTTCCATTTCCTTCCTGGGCCAGTGTATGTGTCCTTTTAAGCAGTACACACAAATCTCAGATCTGGCCGATTTCCACTCAGCAAGGAGCGTACGCAGCACTGCACGAAACCCTGACTGGGGCCTCTTGGCTGAAACAATGCCTTTCTGGAATGGGGTGTGCTGAAGAGAAGAGTGGTGCTCCCAAGGCAGGGTGCAGTCAGGGGGAAAAGGATGAGGTCACTTCCCCTCTGGGGTCTCCGGGGAGATGGAGGCGGATGATGTCAAACAGGGAGGCGAGGGGAAGGGAGTGGGAAATCGCAGGACTGAGGAATGTACAGGAAATGGCCATTTCCAAACCACAGGGCCCATGCAGAGCACTACAGCCAACTGCTTTTGAGAATAACAGAAGTAAATGCCTTTTTCCTTTTCATTCCCTGCAAGCATCATCCTCCTGCATAATGGCCAGCCCGAGCTGTACGACATGACCGCAGTCAGAAGCCCCCCTCTCAGATAAATCAATACTATTCTCAATGCGCATGTATTAACCACAGGAATTCGGTTTCAGCGTAGTAACCCGCACGAGCCCTAATGACCCTCACTACTCACAGTGTAGATGTAGGAACATGGAAAAAAAATCATTAACATGCAAACTGTTCCTTTTGGTGCAAAAGTACACAGTGAATCTCCAATAAACTGGAGGTTTAAAGTTCAGTAACCACAGCAGCCGGGTTTCATGCACAGCGCACACACATTCCACAGTCATGCAGTATACACAATCACCAGGGACAACCTCAGCTCAGTTTCAATTCAGCATGGTAATAAAAAACAAAAAACATAAGCTAAAGTCTGAATCACTAACAATATAAAAACTGACCAATTAACACTGTTACTTTGTTGAATTTAGCTTTCAGGAGCCATTTATCGGGTAGCTCAGACTGATTCAACCATGAGAGTTTAAAAAAAAAGAAAGAAAGGGAGACTGCAGCTGCAGAGAAATGAGAAAGGAGTGACACAGAGAATTCTGTGAAAATGAGAAGCATGAGAAGCATGCGCAGGCTGCCCTGCACCAGAGCAGACGCAGTCTGCCTGCAGTAACGGCAGCACAGGGCGGGAGCCAAGCCTCGCTCCAGCCCCTACGCCTCCTGCGAAAACCGCCCGGCTGGGCTGTTCCACCCCAGGTAGCTGCCCCCCCCCGAAAATTCCTCCTCAGTCCCTGCATTCCAGCACAACCTCCCATGCAACCTTACCTTCTCCCGGCTGTAAAGAGAGGCAGACACACACGCAAACCACACACGCAGGCACAGACTACATGTACACTCTGAGGTGACCCCTCTGTACCTTCAGTCTGCGTTTACGAAACGAGGACATGGTGCCTGGCGCAGGTGCTGGCTACAGAACACAGTCATTGTTACATACTGAAGTGTACATAACTGCATACAAACGCATGCACAAACAGTGACATCACCAAGCACTACAGCCTTTGAGTCACAGATTTGCGGATGAATAAAAGATACTACAGAAAGCTAAAAATTCTGTTCTTTGTCTGAAGCATTAACACACCAAAAAGAGGGCGATAGCTGCCTATGGATATCTCTCTTTGTGATGTCTGTCAAGCTAGCAATGACGGACAATATGCAGCAGGTAACTAATCTATACAGAGCTGTAAATTGGTAAATTGATGGGCGTGTTCATCAGTTTATCCTGAGTGCAGTGATCATTCTCAAACGGCATGCAGTAAGCAGGCACGAGAAGCAGGGACAATCGGGATGACATGGGCTTGACAAACTGCGCATTGTAAACATCCAAACGTCACGGCTGTCCTCCAGGCGCAACGCTGGAGATGATATCAGCGCATCACGAGGCAAATGTTACAGGATACACGAAATCCACAAGCAGGTGGGAAAACAAGCATGAGTTAAAACACAAGAGACAGTCACAGCCAACATAAAACCACAACTAACCAACGACGAATCAAGTCGGGGGGGGGGATCATGGCAATAATGGCACCGAAGTCTGTTCCATAACACCCGTTCATAAACGCATTACTGAAAACATCAAGTAAGAAGGACTTTTACTGTTCCAAGGACTGAATACATCAGGGAACGAGGCGTGGAAATGAAGAACCCTCGGCATGTCTAACACATGGCTATCTTTGGTTGCATGCCTGTGCCCATTCCACACGATCAAGGGTGGAGCAGGGGTGAGAGATACGGCAGAACGGGACAGGGCGACATGGGACGAAATCCCTTTTCTACAATTAAATACAATTAAAAATCCCGATTAAAATATAAACAACCGAGAGTCCATCGTGATGCGGCACTAACTAGGCCTGTAAAAGTACCGTCTCTGTAAAGAGTGGACTTCTTCTTGCCTCCGTTCAGAAAGCTGCATTCCCAAATAGGTCGACTGGCTAGCGCGTTAGCTATGTTATTTCAGTCATTCATTTTGGTGGTGGGCTGGGACTGCTGTAGTTGGGACGATAGCAAGTTAAGCCTAGCCATCTGTCTAAACAAAATACAGATTTTAGTCTAGCTAGCCAATTAGCAAATTATTCGAAAGACACGCAGTCCACGTTAGTTAGCGCGCTGAGTTAGCTAACTAGCCAACTAACTTGTTAGCTTATTAGCTAACTAACGTTAGCTGATCGGTCTTGCATCAAATTGCGGGGTGATCAGCTAAGGGACCAAATGGCAGTATTTTAAAGGATGTTCCTGTCACTGCAGATGGTCGTCACACCCTCAGCGGAGACATACAGACGCCGAAAAAATCTCCGCTGTAAAGCTCCGTAGATAGTCTAACTAGCTAACCTTAGAGCCAAGGCAGCCATTTCTGATAACCATCGGCTCGCCCGGGATCGAAAACACGAACAGCCACCCGCAAATACTGCTAGCTAGCTATGGGTGGTCACATAGTAATGTCGCAGACTTTATGTTTGAAATGCATATCTAACACAGGAAGGCAACGATAACGTTAGATGTTGATCACTGATTGATGTGGATTATTACATCTTGCTATTAATTAGCGATCTGGATAATAATTAACAGCAGTGTTACAGCCAGCTAGTTAGCGTCTGACGGACCGACCGTATTGTCCCCAAATGCCTACTCAAATCCGTTTTGTTGAATGAAATTGTTACCGGCGCTGGGCGGCTCCTCCAAGGCTGAGATTGAATGATTAAACAATAGCTAGTCTGGATTACCAGATCGCTATTATTACCTCGGAAAGGCAAAATACTCTCCAGACTACTTAGTTGTCAGTTCTGTCTTTAAAAAAATGTTAAGCAATAACCGTAAACATATCGCATAAACAAAAACTATACCAAAGCACATAAGGTAACTGCTTGAAGGATTTGCAAAATAGCTTTGTAAGGTTAGCCCGCTGTTGTGCTAGCAAGGTAGCTAAATTAGCGTTAGCTAGTGCTAGCCAGCCAAACGCTAGCAGCTAGTAGTAAGTAAAACAAGCGCAGCCAACATTTACCCGAACAAACCAAGCCTTATTCTTTCGCAGTAAACAACCTAAGTTACTGTAACATCTACAGTATTTTCTCTACCGTAGGCAGACGCATATTTTTAACTTACCTGCTATGGAAAGGCTTCTTGCTGTACACAGAGCGTAAAAAGGGCAACCCCTGAATGCAGTCGTCTGCTAAACCGACAAGCACATATATTGCGCTGCGTGAGACGGTGACATCACGCACCGCAGCGACGAGCCGAACGGAGGCCGAATGTTGACGGAAAGGCCCGAACCCAGCTTGATGCGTCTGATATGTCAAAATGCAGCTTTTAGCTGGGTGCAATGTCTTGTTATTGCATCGTTTTATGCAGTTTTGCATTTATTTTCCAGAAGTCCTTCGCCATTCATTTTTCCAAATTCACCCCAGCATGTAAACCAAACAATCCAAAGAATGTTTTATTACCTAGTAGGTTAAAACAATGTTTTGAATTCTTGCATTGTGCAGCATTTTAACCTATTTTAATCCTGAATCTATACTTTGTATCCTATAATTTACAAAACATTGCTTTCTCTTAATTTTTTAAGTTTAGGTGATAATCTTAGTGGGAAACATTTCTAGTGTGACAAAGCATAGTACATAATTTCCATCTTACAAAGCTTTGAACTGTGTTCATCTGCATTCCTGCCAATAAAGGTTTGATCTGACACAACCCTACAACTGAGGGATCTAATCATTGTCTTCAAAAGAGGTAAAAAAAAGTCTCTATAATGCCAATTTAAATTAACTGCACATGTCTAATATTATGATTGTCTGAAGCTATAAACCCCCTCTATGAACTTGGTGGCTTTGCATTTGAGAGGGAATGTCATTTCTGTCTCATTGAGCTCATTGTTTGGCATTTTCCAGCAGCAAGTGGACATTTGAATGGTGCTGCAGAAACCTTTATTATCAAACAGGGCACTCGCAGCACAGAATGTGCTGACTAAAGAGCAGTCCTCCATTTCTAGATACGGCAATTGTGCTGTCCAAGTGCGTGAACAGCCCTTGGCAGGGGTAGCACAGCAGAGACTTCTCTCTCCCTCGTGAATTATGTATTGACCTACAAGAGCTCTGACTCAGAGAAGCAAGCAAAAAAAACGAAAAAGGCGGCAGAAATTTCTGTACCTGGTTTGCATATTTAATTGTTGCACGATATAAAAAAATGTACAGGTCTGTGTACAAGGTTTTCTGATAAATTACACTTTGGGCATTTAGATTATAGCCGTACTGAAATGTTTACAACTAATGTACAGCTGTATAGCACAAGATCTCATTATTTACAACTGACCCGATATGACATGGGTGATCATCCATTACACATAAAACAGCATGGTTTAAGTACAGAGGACACCATAGTTCATGAGAATAATGCATTTTTAAAAATAATGTAAAATGGTAGGGAGATACTGAAAGGGAGAACACAATTTGCAATATCTCACACATTTGCACACAGTCAATAAAAGCTTTCTGTTGTGCATATCTCACGTTGTAAACTAATTTCTCAAAGCAACTTGCAATGTGTGTAGTAAACAAGTTCCATTGAGAATTACACTTTGAGGTTTAAGAAAAAAAATAATAAAATAAATGATTTTCAAGTGCAATGTAAAAAACCAAACCCCAGTTTCCATTCTGTATGTAACACGATTCATGATGACAGTGCGCACGAAAACGATGCATAGGGATTTCAGCACACACTAAATCACAGGCACACTACCCCATCAGCTCCCTCTGCAGCCGTTGCTGGACGGAGGTCAGTACGCCGGCATGGACGTTTCTCAAGGGAGACTGGGCGTCACACTAGCTTAAAATGGACAATGTCATTCCTCCAGCTGCACTGGCCGGATGTCTTTCGTTATCGGCGTTTCCTGTCCCTTGCTCCCCTGACTCAAGTCCTCCAGAACGATGAGCCGAGCTCACCTTTCGGGGGAGGGATCTCTTTGCGCCTCAAAGAATTCTGCAGGTGCAAGACAGTGAGTGAGACAGAGACCAAAGCGTGCAGCCTTTCCACTGTTAACACAAAAGTACTGCAACGGACTAGAGCTGTAGCTGACAAAACTCCATGAGTACTGTACAGTACCAGTGAAAAGTTTGGACACACCCGATTAAGACAATGGGAAACATGCATTTCAATCATTTAGATCTAAAGAATTATGCTTAAATGATTGAAATGCTTGTTCCAGTGACAAATATAAACAGTGAAGTTTATGCTTATGTATGAATTTCTTTCTAAATTTAATTTTAAAAAATATTTTTTGGGGTATTCTGAAGAATTTTAAGAATCTGTTTGGTCACTCCATAATTCCATCTGTGTTATTTTATAGTTTTGATGTCTTCACTATAATTCCAAAATGTGGAAAATAGTAAAACTAAAGAAATAAAAGCGTGTCCAAACTTCTGACTGGTACTGTATGTGAGTTTATATCCTTCCCTAACTAGCCAAGTAATGAGCTGATGTGCAGTAACAGGTTAAACAGGCCCAGCCAATCAGGTTGTGGTTCCTCACCTCCAGGAACTGCTTCAGCCTCATGACAGACCCCATCTGACCGGTGCTGGTCACTGCCTCAATCCTGACGGAAGGACACAGAAAGAGTCAGACTCTGAGCAGTGTGGGAGGGATCAGAGCAAACAGCTGTTCCCCGGGGGAGGGGTTTAATTAAGAGGCCCAAGTTCTCAGTAAAGTCAAAGGGATAACATACCTCTCCAAGGGAAAAAGGAATCAAATTAACCCTTTACAGTCCCTTGTAAACTGGATAGTTGTGGCTTCACTCTATGGATTTACACAGTTCACTTAGACTGAATCTTGCCTAGTCTAGGTCATGTAAAAAGCCTGAAAAATCCAGACTAATAGCCATTGATTACTGTGCAAAATATCTTTAAGGCTCCGTTCAGATCTCTATAGGAAAATGTGTAGAGATTTTATTGATGTATCAGAGAGTGAGTCTGGTTTTTGGAAGCACAGTGCAGCAGCCAAGCAATACATTACTTGGAGCAATAAGTGGTACTGATGTTCATGATATGAAATGAGAGTACTCAGATGGTCTGCAGATTATTACAGGAAATCTACAAATCCAAAATGTTGCTTTTGAGGTCCTATACCACAGGAACAGCAGATGAGCACTTAATGGATTATAAATACTACCATAGTCTTTGACTGATGTCTGAAGATACTGGAATAGTAATCTGGACAGAACCCCTTATCGCTGCCCTGAGGTACCTGGGAAAGTATTCTTCCTTGATGAGGAGGATGAGCTTCCAAAATTGTCCCTGGTACTGTTTCATCAGGGCATGGCCACAGACCTGCAAGGAGTATTAAAAAAAGGCAAAAAAAATGGACACCTGAACCTGATATTCTCATTAAGAAATTTGCCTTTCTAGCATTGGGGACATGACTTACCTCCAGGAAGTCAAAGAGCAGGGTGGCTGTGACATCGGCCAGAGGTTCCATGTTCAACATTTGGGCCAGCCAGCGCCAGCCATTGTTCAAGCCATGAGGCACAGGCTACACAGAGAGGAGGCAGGACAAAAGCCAATGAGGAAAAAACACACAAACTCTTTCCCATTTTAAGGAATTCAGGATTTAAACATTATGCAAGATCCACTGTAGCCTACCCCCTGTTTGTTTCCATATGGCCACCTCAACTGTATAATAGCAGCATAGAGTCTGATCATCCCTGACATTCTTTTCAGGAAGCTGTCTTGAGCCTCCACTCCTGACTCGTCCACTCGGTATCCCAGAATTCTGTGGGGGGGGGGGGGGGGGGGGGGGGGGGGAGAGCATTCCACATACCTATGAGCTACTGCATAACTGTAACGCTCTGCACTCCCCAACAGTGAAGAAATTAACACATTTCAGCAAGATAAACACTCTACCAAATTCTAGGAATGAAAATACAGCAATCCCTTGTCATCTGCATGTTATGTTCCCAAAGGCCTCTTTGGCTGGCAAAAAACACAGCTGGCAATACTCTGGGTGAATGGGAAATATCTGGCCAGGGCAATCTGCTAATGTCATAATATTATTTATATTATTTACCTTCACTTGTTGCCAACAACATTCACCCGTATTGTAAAGTCACTTTTCTTGGCTTCACAGTTTTAACAATGTACCGTTTACCCCTTGAGGCAGCCCTATGGTGCTGCATTCTCCCCACATGCACCCCATAAAAGCATAGATGGGAAAGAATGGCTGTACCCCCTCCTGTTCTTTAAATGAAACAAACACCCTGAAGGGCAATGTGATTCGGTGCAGTTCTGACCTCTGGTAGTCTTCAACCGAAGTGCCGTCCTTCATGGGGGGGTAGTGGGGCACGGAATAAGGGCACTTTTTGTGCAAGTGAGCCAGGATCAGGTCCCCCACCTTGGGGTGCAGCTCCCACACTCCCGACGCCACCACGGCGATCGGAAACGCTGCATCATGGTGGGACGCAACCTCCTCTTCACCTTGTTTCTGAGCGCCAGACATTCAATGTGAAAATGTGAGAGCACTTTCAAGACTGATCTCAAAAATTCACTGGCAACCTTGACATCCATTTGCATATTAATCATAATAAAACGTTCCCAGACTGTTTACAGACCTGTGATTCAATATTAAATTTTGATGATGTCAGGCAATCTACAACATGAATTTCTGCACAGTAAATGTTTTTATTTTATACTCATAAAGATGACATGCAGATTAATTTGACTTATTTCAAGCCCATTTAGTTGTTGGAGCCTGTGGACATGAAGACTACGGTTTCCTTTAATACAAACGGTGGAGCTCACCACAAACTTCTCTGCTAGCTTGTAGCTGACAAAGTCAAGCCCAAGTGGATGCTGGGAGGCGGAGACAGTCTTTCCCCCTGATTGCACCGAACGTCCAGACAACAACTTGTCAATCTTGTCAAAGATTTCCCTCAGCGTAGACCCTATAACACAAACACGTGGTAAAAATACAACACAACTGTTGATGAAAAATACGATTGGAAACCCTTGTATTACATCAGCCCCGCCCTGCGCATGCACACCTACCTGATGTCCTGGAGATCTGGCTGACGGGGATCGAGGCAGCCTTCTGAAGCTCCATTCTTAGCTTTTTATTCTGCACGGGATCAAATAAGGCATTACAAAACAAGGCCCCTTTAAACACCACCTGCACACTAGTGGGCCCTGTAGACCAAAACCAATAGCATGGATTCTTAATTCAATATAGTGAAATACAGAGCTTTCTTTGGAATTCTGCCTTTGGTGTGACATGCAGCGCACAGGCAAAAAGTCAGCACTGAAATCTCCAGCCCACCTGGTCCTTACTGAGGTCATCAAATGACTGGGCACACTGGTTAGCAGAGTCTTGCAGCTCCTGGTACCACTTGAGAGTGCTTTCCTCTGCTTTCGTCTGTAGCCCTACGAGACAAATGTCACTCAGCATTTCCCAATCGCAATCGCCCAATTTCACTAAGGGATTTCACAATTATCATAATTTTACTTATTTCACAATTGCTAAGGGACCCTTCATTCCCTTGCACATGCACAAACAACATGTCCTGTATTTATGCATTCCCTTTAAGAATGTCCTACAATTTCCAGATTGCACGCATGTAAAATCAAGCTCAGATGCTGGAATGACATTTTCAATGTAACCACTCCCTCTTTCCCTTCCCCTTACCCTGTTTCTTTGCTTTCTCCTTGGCAGAACGCGCTGCGTTTTTCTTCTGCTCCTCCAGCTGTGTCTGCAGCTCCGCCTGCTTCCTGCGCTCCTTCTCCTCCTCCTCCTCCTTCTTCCTCCTCTCCTCAGCCTGGGTGGCCTCCAGCTGCACGGCCTGGATCAGAGCTCTCATGTCCTGCAAAGCACGCTCTGCCACAGCCATGTCCTCCACGCTGGGGAACTGGCCCTGTGTGTGCGTGTGTGTGCATGTGGAAGGGTGACAGACACAAGCCAGAACAGAGAGAAATGCACATCACACACCTAGATTTCAGCTATCCAACATAAATGAACGGACACGTATTTATTAATACATAAAAGGTTTTACTTTCATCCATTTCGCAAGTACAAGGAAGCTATTCCAAATACCTGCCACAGTGATTTTTTCACACCATGACCACAGTCTAGCTAGATCAACCAGACCTTCAGGAAGTAATAATTATAATAATAATAATAATAATAAAAAATAATAATTAAATATTTAAACTGAATGAATTCAGAGAGCATGGCATGGAATGGGAGAGAACACAGCCCTTGTTAGCAGCGGTAAGGGTGGAAGTTGAGTAAGCACTGACCTCAGCCGTGGTGCGCACGACCTCAGACACCTGCGAGCAGAGCTGGTTGCCGCGCGTGCTGTAGGAGGCCAGGTCTGGCGTGGGCGTGGCCTGGGACGGGCCAGAGGGCTCCAGCAGCTGGTTGAGCTGCAGCACCTCCTCCTGGACGGCGTTGAGGGCGCGGAGCCTATCCCGGCCTTCCACCTGCCGCTGACGCTCAAGCTCCGCCTCCCGCAGACGCTGCTGCTCCGCCTCTCGCAGTCGCAGGTTCAGGATCTGTGGGTGGAGGAGGGTGGGGGGTGAGGCGGTACAGGTACTGCGGCACGGCAACACAGCCGAGCTCGAATGCATGCATGCAATTACAGAAGACTAGCCTGTGGACACAAACATTGACCACTTCGCAGCACTGGTGTGCATTTAGCCTTGCTCTTCCTCTCCACGCATTTATTAAGTTTAAATTTCATCGATAAAGTACCAATAAAAACAATTTTTTAAAAACAAAAACAAAACAATTTTCAAAAAAAAAAAAAAAAAACAAACAAAAAACTAAAAAATTTGATCACCGATTAACATCAAGAATGAAGCTTATCCTAGCCAGTAGCATTCAGAAAAACTGACATTAAACCCTTCTCACGAACCTCAAGCCGCCAGGCCACCTCCTGATCACAGCCATCAATCATACCTTCATTCTGTGCCTGTGCTCCTCCTTCAGCTTCTCCTGCCGCCCAAGGCTCTCCTGCGTCCTGTTCAAAGACGGAGACAAAAGCCCAAATTAGTCCACTGAAGTCCCAACGAACAGGTACAAAAAAAGGGAGTCACTCATCATAGCCACATTGTCCGGAATGACTCATACTCCTTCTCCATCATGTCCCGCATGGACTGGAACTCCTGCCTCTGCTTCAGCTCCATGAACTCCTCGAAGCGCTTCAGCTGCTCTGACTCCCGGGTGGCCACTGCTGCCACCAGCCGCTCCTGCAGCTCCTGCCTCGCGCTCAGCTCCGCCTGCGTCACAATTAACGATGAATTGATCGATAAATTAATCAATCAATTCACTTTTTTTCCCTGGTGTAGTGCCCTTTAGAACCGAATGATCAAAGAAAGATTCACAGTGCATCATTTCCCCAGGGAAGAATAAAATAAAACAAGGTGAATAAATGTAAATGTAAATATTGGCTTTGGCAGACACTTTTATCCAAAGAAACTTACAAGTGAGGCAGAGTACAACACAAACAAAAAGGATTAAACAGTATTAGAAGCGCTGCATGACCAGGTTTCAATGGTTGGCCAGACAAGGTACATGCTAGGAGAAAGAGGTGAAAGAGACAATGCCTGAAAAGACTGTCTCAGAGATCCGAGTTGGTCAGCATCTTTCTGAAGTCATTTATTCCCCAAGTCGGATAACTCAAAACCTTACCAAGTGCAGTTCAGTAGTCGGTAACTGTATAAAACACTGCCCTACTGGAAAGCAGTAGGAAGGCACCGATTATTACACTGTATGGTGAAAAATTTGGTCCAGCAAGATTCTCAGGCTTATGTATCCATTTCATATCAAATATTTAACAACAGTGACAACATAAGCAATTCATCAGGACACAGAGCAGAACAACCAGTGCATTGCTTGACCTTGGCTTTGGCGCGATGGTTCTCCTCACAGATACGGATGCAGCCTGCCATCTGAGTTGCCTGGGGCGACAGCAGGGACATGGTGGGGGGTGGAGTTGGACTTGGGGGAGGACTGAGCTCTGGACTCGATACACCGGCTGGCTCTTCATCTTCTGCCTTCTGTGGGAGATGAAAAAGACAAAAGGAAATGATGTGGAATTAAAAAATATATTGCTAACTGAAAACTTTATTGGTTACTGCACATGTCCCACAGAGTGGAATTTTTAACCTAAAAAATATTACCACAAATGCATTCTATGTGGTGTTGGCACAACAATTAGCTGATACACAGAACCATTAAACAAGAGATTATTTACACTACATTATATTGAGCAAGCGCTCTTATCCAGAGTGACATTCTGCACAACAAAACAGAGGTGTCTCCATCCAAGTTGTTTCCTCACTCGTTAAAGAATAAAGGACACACAAGTTGGTGTGCGAAGATTAGAACGCTGTCATGTGCTTTTCAGCACAAAGCACCCCAGGAAAAGAGCTCACCTGTTCTCCCTCCATCTCCGTGCTGGAAGGAGGCTGTGGGGAGGCGAGGGGGGACAGGGTGGCTGTGACAGGGAGGCGGGGGCTGGCCGGCGCAGAGCTGGACGCAAGGGCATTCTCAGGCAGGCCAGGACTGGAGTCCCGGGTGGAGCCGAGAGAACAGCTCTTCTGCAGCGGCCGAGTGAACAGATTCTTCAGTATCACCGCAGACTGAGGGGACAGGGTGGGCTGGTCATTGCAGCCAGCCAGAAGGTCCTAGGGAGGAGAGAGGAGCTGTCACTCAATGCAATACAGAAAAAGAAAAAACATTCTCTCGATGGAAAAAAAATCACATTTTTGTCTGTTTGCCATGCATGAAGAATATAGTTTCTGCCTCTTCCAACCAGTGATACTGTACAACTGTATATTGACAGGCAAGGCACCTCGATATGCTCGAAAGGACTGGCTCCGGGCAGGGAGTGAAACGGCGAATACCATCTTCACTAAACTTATGAGGTGTACTGAATTACTCTTGAACATAACTTCACGGTTAGTTACTGCCACGGAACGCGAGAAATTAAGTTAGCAGCCCAGTTAGCCAGTAATATCCTATCAATCAGGCTAACGTCAGTAAGAAACGCTGATAACGTTAAATCGGGCACGATCGAAACAGTACACCGCGTATGCCATTTACTACCGGCTAGCGTTAGCAAACAATTAGACATAAGATACTTTAGGGACAGTGAATAAATATCAACGATGAAGTTAGTTTAGTCAGTTAGCAACAACACTGACGAGCTTTGTTAGGTGGTTACCGAACGTTAGATAACTTAATAGCGGCAGTTATCCGACGGCGAGCAATGTTAAGCCGGGTGCCAGCTAGCTAAGCCAACATTAGCTAATGTCAGCTAGCAGAAGTAAACACTCACCTCCCCTTCTGCTACCCAATGTGTTGAGTATTTTATTTTGCCTTTCGGGGAATTTTTCAAGGCTTCGATGGTTTGCCATCGCAGACTCTCAGCAGGCATCTTGGTGAGACGATTTAGTGCTCAATTCTGCTCTAAACACAAGTTAGTGTTTGCCGCATTGAAACGGCGGTGAAACCGGAGTTCAATATGAGACCCACGGTCATTTCCGTTTCCGGGTAATGCAACTTTCAAACACATTTTTAAGAGGGAATTCTTGGCCCGGGTCAAGATTGACCCGGACCATACTGTGAAGGCATGGAATATGAACAGTATGTAAGGGTTAAATGAAATAAACAAGCGCTCTTTGGGTCAGGTCAATGGCGACTTCTTTACTCTTAGCACCTGATTCCGGACCAGAATCGAATTTCTTTACACCAGAAGATTGGGGTGAAGATTGGGAATACGGAAGCTGATCATAGATCTTTCCCGTAGTATCCTATCCCAGTCACTGCATCTGGTGGGCACTTTGGTTTTTGCACCAACCGGTAATTAAAAAAAAAAAAACTTTAATTAAACTTCATCATTAATTCCAGTGACAAAGTTCGTTTCATTGGCACAAACCAATGAAAAATAATAAATATGGATTGCCAATACAGCTACATAAAAGTATTTTGAAGGTTTTTTTTTTTTTTTTTAATTTGGTTAATTCACACCCATTTTTAAATGAGGATATGCAACTACATTAAGATAATTAGTCAAAAGGAATTCAGTCAGTAACCTTTAACTTTATGACTATATGCTATTACAGGTAGCAACTTAATCATAAATAATAGCTTGCTCATGAATTGTAGAATGTTGGTGTACAAGCTTAGAACTCCATGTGCAAGAAAAGAAAAGTAAAAAGCAAGTAGAATGTATATCCTGATGGCTAATCAAGTAAAACATAACAAAATCTGGCTTGGAATTGATATTATTCTCACAATACTCTTAAAAATGTACATCCTCAGTCATACAGCTACCTAACTAAAATAAGCATTGAAATATTAGTAAGTATGGCACTTGGCAATCAGGCAATTCATTCTGCTGGTGTTTCTGTTTTTACAACCCCATAGATACAAATACACCCCCCCCCCCCAATACTGAGCATGCAGTTTGGGACATGTAAGAGAAACTAGAGGCTTTATTAGACCTCAACATATTTGTTTTGTTGATTATTTGATTTGAACAGATTTGTGTGTCAAATTCAACACATATGTATATGCATAACTTACAAAGATGTAAATATATTCTTTGACATGTTAAAAACATAAAAGTACAAAATATTCAAAAGAGAATAAACTTCCTGAAGCCTTTCTTTTTCTTTTGCCTTCATGAATATTGCATTCATTGTTCAGTACAAACTACAGACATTTGTACAAACTGGGCTGGGGCTGAATGAGTCGCCAAAATCAAGAGCATCAACTGAATGTGATTATAAATGTGCAGTTTGACGGAAATAAAACACCCATGAAAGAGCTCCTGGACATAATATAAATCTCAGGAGTCATTCCTTCATCCTCCATCATCTCCAAGCCCCTGTTTCGGTTTTTTCCAAGATCATCCAGCAGCTGGCAAGAGGACTGGAATGAGGGTGCCTGAATATGGAGAAACTGCAAACTGTAAAACTTTCAGTTTGGATAAAGACAAACAACAACAAAGGAAATGCAATCTTGTGACTGTCATGAAGCCGACTTCCTGCTATTAAACCTGCATTCATGGTGTCTGACCTTAGTATAATATGGCTTGTAAAAAATTAAAATACATCACATAAATAATAATACACATTTCACTGAAAAAGAGGGAGGGGTTCCCAAAATCAAAAGGTCAAAAGGGAGTGGCCGTTCAGAGAGGAGAGGAGGGGTGGAGAGGGGCGCTGCTTAGCACTGAGTCACTGAAAACATTAGCGTAGGAGGTCTTGAGGAACTGAACATAGTTCTGCAAGCTTCGGTTGGTGCTGTCGGACTGCTCCAAGCGGTCCTTCACATCTTGCAGCCGGGTCTGGTACCTGCGCTCTGTCTGTGGCAACCAAACACATGCATACGAGTATTGTTCAGTCAAAGCGGACCGAGTACACACACTTCCTGCATCTCAGAGGCCTGGACAAAGCCATTACTGTCAGCTGAAAAACACAGACACTTCCACTTAGTGTACACTTATCCATCTCTCAAGTCAAGGGGAAATGCACTCTACCACTTTTAATGCAATTCACTCAGAAAGGTGCATACAGCCAATTTAATTGTTTGTGTTAGTATCCCATATCCTTAAGACAGGGTAACTGAAACCCAAAAAACTGCATTGGATGTCCAAACATTTCAAGTATAAACTCTTAAATGTCATCAAAACAACTCCTTTTTCTGTTAAGCCATTTGATTCAGGCTCAAACTATATTTGGACCACAGATCATTTACATTCACACTAAGTGTGATATTTCTGCATGTGGAAATTGCCAACATCTTTCCCATCTTTTATTGCATGTCACTGCAGCCAAGCGTAAACTGAGGAATCTAGCAGATGGACTGCGAGTCTCATCCTCAGAGTATCATTCCATGCTGTGCTAGTGAGACGCTGATTAGATGTTTTTGCTCACATCCTCCTTATTGCGACGCAGCTGGTCGAGTTCCGCTTGGGTGAGACGCAGCTGAGTTTCCAGGTCCAGAACCCTAGACTGTGCCGACCTTTCCTTGGAGACCGCCCGGTCCCGGGTCAGATCCGCCTGCAAACAAATGTTCCAGAGAGTGATTGTTCAACAACCACCACAGTCTTTAGGCATTTAAAACATACAGTCAGACATGCAGCTTATCTTGTTCTTGAGCTCTCCACAGGGAAAAGAGTGAAAAAAAAAAAGTACAGTCATGATTGGAGAGTGAAGTTTCATGAATCCCAAAATGGGTGGAACCACCATATGCCATATATAACTCTATGCTATGGACAGCAGTCTTTATTCATAAGAGTCAGTGACAGACAGAGCATGGTAGCTCCACCCGTTCCGTTTTGAGGTCCATAAACTCTCACATGACTAGAAAGAACCTAACCATGCCCATGTCCATGCCCAACAGTAAAAAGCTATAATGATTCAGCAAGTGCCAAGTATAGAAACCTTGACTGAACAAGTTTAAGCCTGGCCTAACTTAACATAATGAGAGGATATTTAAGTCAAAACTAAATTCATCAGACTGCAACCGTTCTGTCTACCATTGATAAGAAACATCAGGGGTGACCAACAGTGCTGCTCCACTGTGGTGTTAGTGTAGCATTGTGGGTACGAGTAAGGATCGTAACTGGTGTGATTCCCCACTGTGGCACTGCTGCTGTACCCTTGGGCAAGGTACTTAACCCAGCATTGCCTCAGTAAATATCCAGTTGTACAAATAGATACCGTGCAAAAATTGTAACTTATGTAGGTTTCTCTGGATAAGAGTGTCTGCTAAATAATAATGTAATGTCACCCCCGGACAAACCTGCCGCCGTGCATCGTCCAGGGCATCCTCCAGCTGCCTGGCCAAGACACTGCACTCCCGGGACTTCCCCTCCAGGTGCAGCTGGCTGCTGTGGATCGTCTCCTCCTTTTTGGTGATAGCCTGCACCAGGTCTTGGTTACTGGCATTGGTCTCCTCCAGCTTCCTGTGGTGGGTGGAGAAAACGGCACCAACAGGAGATCTGATATGGGACGGGGGTGACAGGGATCAGCTGGGAATGACGGTGTTAACTGAAACACCACCCCTACACTCAAATGAACACTGCAACAGGTATTTGACGAACCTCTCCAGACTCTCCACCCTGTGTTTCAGCTGCTTGTTCTCCTCCAGCAGTAACAGGTTCTTCTCTCTTACAGCCTCCATGCGGCTGCTCTGCTGTTCCACCTACACACAGGCAGAGGGCGCCATTTTAGAACGTCAAAATTTGCATTACATTTAGACACCTGGCGGGTGCTCTTATCCAGAGCGACTTGCAAGGCACTGGCTCAAGAGTGCATATAAACAGGCAATGTTAACAACAGTGCATACCTACAATGTCAGACTACATCTAAAAACGTTAATACACGTGACACTTCTATAACAACTGGCGCATACTGCATTCAGACCTGAACTGTTCCACAATTATACAAATTTCAACAACCAGCTGAACCAGCGTCAAAGTACAAGAGTTAACACACACTACAGTAAGTCACAAAAAAGGCAACATTTAACTGCAATAACTAGACAGGGGAGGAGAGCTGGGTCTTCAGTCTGTGGAGGAAGACGGCAGCAGCTCCTTGAAATGAAATGTGTTTGGCATGTCTTTTTTGCATCAGACACACGTGTTGCGTGCGGTACCTTGAGGCGGACGTCGGCGAGGGTGCTGCTCTGCTCCCCGCTCCTCCTCTCGTGCGCCTGCACCTGCTCCTCGGCCTCCCGCAGCTGCTGCTCCGCGCGCCTCAGCGCATCGGGCAGAGGCTCCAGCTCCTTCAGCCTACCCAGCAGCTGCCTCCGCACCGCCTCCACCTCCCGCTCCAGCTCGCCCCGCACACCCTGCACCTCCTTCTCCGCCACCCCCAGCTTCAGCCGGTAATCGTCCACCTCCGCGCGGGTCTTCTGAACCTGCATGATGCAGGAGAGGCTTCGTAAAATGTAATCATACTTGTTTAATTCATCATCTTCCTGCCTTTTGGTGCACAGCATCTATAGCAGCTTGCCATCTGACCCTACTCTATGCCAGCTTTTCTGCTTCCTTCAGGCTAATTTCAGCTTCCTCTATGCTCTATAGTCCTACTTATCAAACTCCAGTCTGTTCATTTACTCATTAACTTCAGAGAAGTAGCGTAACGGTGATCATCTTGTCATACAAAACACCATTTCCGCTTAGCTTTGTTTACACAATCTGTTCCAAGGTGTTACGGTCAGTTTGTGCTGGTGTTCAGTTCTGTCCCATTGTGATCCATGTCTGACTGTCATTGTCCATATGTGTGCTGTGATGTGTTTGCCGCTGTCTGCCACTCTGAAGCACCTGGCTCTTGTAGTTGTCCACTAGGCTCTCATACTGCTTCACCGAGGTCTTTAACTGCTGCACCTCAGACTGGGACAGGCTCAGCTTCTCCTCCATGGTTGACAGCGTGGCCTGGAAGAAATAAAAAAAAGAGATAAACTGCACTGAGAGACTGTAAACCTTTACTCCTTTGATGCAACCTCAACTTCTAGTGGTAGAATTTTTGTTTGAGCACTGTTTTAATGGAATGTCATTTGATCATCCTCGTATGTGACAAAGACCTGGCAATAAACTCTTCCTAGATGAGACAAATTTAAGAAAGCTGAAAAGATGCAATCCACATATTTTGTTTCAATGTCTCCAAACAAAAATATATTTATTACATCCTGATAACTTTATGACAGTAAACTATCAATACTTAGCTGCAGGACTCTTCAAGGAGTCTTACAACATAACTGTAGGGTAAAGTATTGATCATTTTTCCAACTGCAACTGTAGGTACCGCTGACATATGAAACAAGTTGTAGTGCTGTGCACCATTCCTGCACTATTGAAGATTTTCTTTAAATTGACACTGTCTGCAAACACAATGTCAGTCTTATGCAGAGAAACTTACATAGTTAAACACCTTGCCCATGGGTACAACAGCAGCGCCCAACTGAGAATCGCACCAGCAGAGTTTGGGTTACAAGCCCAGCTCCTTACCGCTATGCCAGGGTGCTGCCCTATTGGAATCTGTGTACCTGAGGAGGCGGGGGTGAGGAGGAGCCAGGGCTACCGGTCTCCAGATGCAGACTCACCTTGAGCCTCTGGTTCTCCAGCCTGGCGGTGGTGCTGTCAGAGGTGAGGCAGTGCAGGCGGCTCAGAAGCCCCTCTATCTCCGCCCGGGCCTTGTCTTCCGCGCTGTGCAGCTGATCCGTCAGGGTTGCCACCTGGCTGCGCAGACACAGAGCCGACAGCGATTTTACACGCATGCACCATAAACCTCATGTACAACGTGGAGACTTCTAGTGCAACTTACAGTGTAGCACTGAGCATCTCAGCAAGCCTGCCTATATGACATTATCCACCGGTGATGTCCCTGCTCTGTCGCACAATACATATATGCCATAACCTCTGACTGGTTTCTCTTCGTACTTACTTGCTGAGAACGGTGATCTCCACCTCAAGCTGGTTCTTCTCCTTCAGCTCCTGGGCGTGCCGATTTCGCCAGCTCTCCACTGCCGCCCGGGCCTCTGTCAGCTCTGTCTCCTGCATGATGACACACAGGGCGGTGTATGCAGGAGTCGATCGCATATCTTCACCAGCCTATCGAGTGTCCTATCTGTAACCCCCTGTTCAAAAGCCATCTGCAAGATCAAAACCACCGAAGTGCCCGCTTTGCATATGCAAAGTGAAATCTAAGTGTGTTGCGAACACAGCGCTAATGTAAACCACGAAAACTGGTCCATGAGACCGGTATATTACGTCCCTATATCATGGCCCAGCCTTTAGTCGTTATGTTCCATCAAGATGGCTAGGGTCTGCATCTACAGGGCAACTCACTGTCCCGTCCTGACAGGGTTGTTCCTCCCAGACACAATCCCTGTCTGTACTGGTCCCCCAGTGGGGGAATGAACTCCCTACGGAGGTTAGGACTGCGGAATCAATCTTTTGTCGCAGACTGAAGACCCACCTCTTCAGACTGCATCTCAATCCCCCCTGCTACCTCTAGGATTTGATGTTTATTTGACATGTAGTATTTTGATGTGTTTTAGATTATGTGTTCAAACAATGGACATATCGTAGTGTACTTGGCTTCCCTTGCCTATTCAGGTTGTGCAAGTTAACTTGTGGTAGGGCTCAAATCGTGTTACACTCACACTCGATGGTCTGGGAGCGTTGTTAGCCTGGTCTGACAATGTTGCTCATTCAACTTGAACGGATACGCTTACGTGCTATTGTGCTGGAAGTCACTCTGGATGCTAACTGCATGTAATGTAATGTAATGTTATGTAACATAATGTAATTTAATGTAATTACAGCTTCAGTCAGACAGCCACCCACCTTCTCCAGGAGCTGCGTGCTGAGGTGCCCGGCCGTGTCCTCACTGCGCTCCGCCCGATGTTTCTGTTCTCGCGTTGCCCGCTTCAGGGACTCTTTGTCCACGTCGTAGGTCTGCTGCAGCGCCTTAAGCTGTTCCAGCAGGTGCTCCACCTCCCCCTGCTGCTGGCTAACCTTCCGCTCCAGGCTCTGTGCGAGAGAGGGGAGGAGGACGAACAGGGGAGGGGGGGGACGAATCACAAAGCCAACATTAGGAGACTGAAAAATGATCTCACTTGAAGGTAAGTTTAATGTTTGAGTAAAGTTTAATGCTGCCACGAGAACAGAACTGCAGAGAAGGAAAGCAGAGCATGTACTCTAATCTGGACGCTCTGGCGGCTGCTCTCTCCCTCCTTGCTGCGCAGTTGCTCGTGAAGGTGAGCACGAGCAGACTCCAGAACTTTGGAGAGCTCCCCTGTCGTCTTCGCATTTTCCTGCAGAGGGAAAGGAGTGGTGGGGGAACACAGGAGGGCCATTAGTGCTTATGTGGTCGATAAAAGCACACGAAGAAATGTGAGTAGCACAGTGGCCCTCTGCACGTACCTTCTCAGTCTCCAAAAGCAAAGCCAGCTGTTCAACTTCCTTCTCTTTGTCTTGGAGTTCCACCAGAAGATTCTGAGAGAGACAAGAGAGGTATTCCTTTTCTAAGCCCCTGCGTCTTCCTGCTGATAAATGTCAAACTCAAAGAGTTCAGCTGTGCTGCCATACAGACTGGGCATACGGCAGGAGAAATGATGGCGGTGCATGGAGGCAAGGGTCAAAGGTCACCAGGTGGCCTATCAAACATATGGGCGTTTTGGACGCACCGTCTTCTCTGTCTCTGCATCAGCCAGCCTCTTTATGAGCACCTCCCTCTGCTCCGACAACCTGATCAGCTCTGTCTGTTCAGGGCAAACACAAGAACGACAGGCACATTCCTTAGCGCTTGCTGCCGGTTTGGTGCACATCCCCATCTAATGCCTGCCAGCCGCGGATGCAGGTGGCGTACTGTACCTCCTGCCCGTGATGCTCCCTCAGGAGGTGGCGCAGGGCTCGGTTGGTGCCCTCGAAAGTCTCCAGCTTCTGCATCAGCAGCTCCTTCTGCCGTGCCAGCAGGGCGGAGTCTGACCCCGACATCCGCTTCTCCTGCGGGGACACATCCCGACAGCAGCAGTTAGGGAGAGACACAGTGAAAGCTAACATCTGGTGTGCTATCCCACACATTCAGAGAAAACCCTCAGCTTTTCCCACTTCCAAAGGCTACACCTCTCCATGAGATATTACGTTTATGACATAACCACCCCCCCCCCAAAAACCACAGTCATGTGAAGTCTGTCACAATTGCTAATGGTATTCCCAAAAAGATGTGTCATACCTATAACATTTACAGTTACCATTACAAGTGGAAATATTTAATATTTAATGTTGTGAGGCTGCGTTACAGTCTTCCATCTGACGCAACTTCCGCTGCCATCCCAGGTGACTTACTGCCCTGATCTTGCCCATGGTCTCCTTCAGGGCCGACACCTGCTTGGCAGCAGCTGCCCCGTCGATCTCTGCCTCCACCAGCTTCCTGAGCAGGGTGCCCTTCTCCTCCAACAGTGCCTCTGTCTCAAACCTGTAGACATGGGAGGGTTAGCAGTGATATCTGGCCTGGGGGATCCCTTCCCTATCAACAGGACTTAATCTGCATTGTTTGCATGAGACACTACTCACAATCTAAACTGCTGCATCTGAACTCACAATATACATTTCAGTACAAAAAGTAAGAGAGACAAAGATAATTTACTTCTACATCTCTCTCATTAGGTGTGACACAGGTGGAAGCATGACGGAGGTGGCGGTGGGTGGACCCCCAGCCGTACCTGGTGTGGTCCGACTCCTCCCGCATCTTCTCGATGGACTGGCGGAGGCGGGCGTTTTCTCGCTCGGTGACCTCCAGCTCTTTGGTGAACCCCTCCAGCTCCTCCTCCTGCTCCT
This sequence comes from Megalops cyprinoides, assembly GCF_013368585.1. Lineage (NCBI taxonomy): Eukaryota > Metazoa > Chordata > Actinopteri > Elopiformes > Megalopidae > Megalops > Megalops cyprinoides. The sequence goes on from NC_050586.1 coordinate 6,430,302, forward strand.
TGATCACACGATGAGACGCACTGAGCTTCTCCGACTGACGCTCCAGCTGCTGCTCCTTCTTCCGCAGTTTCACCTGGAGACCACACGGAGGCGCAAACGCAGCGTGAGAGGAAGGACTCCCTCACCTCGCGCAGGGCAAGAGAGCAACTGGGTTACTAGAGAAGTAGAGGTACTAGAGAACTGTTCCTCCTTCATGTAGCATAAACAAAATAATACATTTGTGTCAAGTTAGGCTTGGTTCTTCTTATATTTGATCATGAGTGAAGGCCTCAGTTGTTTTCTTTCTTTGTAAATGTTTTGTCAGTAAGAGTTTTGCACCCCAAAGACATTGAACATACCACGCTACTTTGGATTGAGCATTTTCTTTTCACAATCCTCATTTTAGGAACTGGTACCCAAAATCTGTATAGCTCTGAGAGGATTCATAAAGCCTCTGACCCAGGGTAAACCCCCACACAGTTCCAGTCCCAAGGGAGTGCACTAGCAGGACCCACCTCACTCTTCAGTGAGCCGACCTCCGTCATTAGACTGTCAATCTTCTTCTCGTACTGGTTGATTCGCCCGTGCAGCACTTCCTCCTCCTCAGACGACAGATCGGCCAATCGCAGCGCAGGTGGGGAAAGATCCGGCTCTGGCACCGGCCTGATCTCCAGGCGGTGCGTTGGTCCCTGAGACACACACATGGGGTTTTACTGAGCAGCCACAGGCTTTCTTATGAGACAGATCCATCACAGAAGGAGACATGTACAGGGGGTTAAAAAAGCTTTCAGATACCTCCCACTTATACAGGACGTCTCGTATCGAGGCCTTGCCTGGAGGTATCCAGGGCACCTGTGCCTTCTTTCTGGCCGAGGCGCGAAGGTTCGCTACATCCCCCTTCATTTTCGCCTCTTTGATCTTCATCTGCAAAGACGGTCCCACTCAGTACAACAGGCTGACATGCTGCAGTCTCACAGCCATGAAGTAAAGAGAGAGACACTACACAAGTAATAACAATAATCAATATTTTAGTAAAGAGCTTTAATTTGATTTGGGGGATTTCTGACCTGGGGTGTTTTAGCAGAGGAACTCTTCTGACTCTTCTTCAGGTGCACATGCACAGGTATGGTCTCTGGCACATGCACATGCAGAGGTGGTGAGGAAGAGGGTGTCTTCATTAATTTTCCCTGTAGTTAGGGAGAGAGAACTAAAAGTTAAATGTCCAGTTTCAGGAAATGACAACCAAGCGGTATACAAGAAGTTCAAGGAATGATTAGAAAGCACCACTTCTAAAATATTCTCTATAATGACACAATAATTTTCCATAACGGAAACGTTGTGGGCGTAGCCCTAGTCTTTTCCTTACTGCGGTCACTACAGTACAGTCCCTAAGCAAAGTAAGTACATACTGAAAAAGGAAAGACCACAAACAACATCTGTACTGGGCAGTCAGCGGGATGGGTAATCGCGTAGCCTCAGTCTCAATCCCTGATCCTAACACACAAGCTAGGTGATAAGCAAGGCTTGACAGTTAACTTCTAACTATCTTATCACTACGGGTGTCCCTGGAGAATGTGCACACAGCAACTGCCAAGAAATTTAGCTTAGCTAGATAGCTACATACAACTTGCTGCATTTGTAAACTGAACCCAAAAAGTAGCAATCAAATTATCTTAATTGTCAAAAGTAACAACATAGCGTTAGATAACGTTGGCTAAGTAATCCCTACTGCATGTCGATGTTATTATAGCTAGTGCTAGCTTGAGATACTGAAGTTAGCAATTACTGTGAAAAGTAAACTGATAAGATTAGCACAAATTCTGCTGTTCTACATTAGCCAGCTTGACGACATTTAACTACGATGCATAATACTAGCATGAAAGGAGCTAGCTAATGTTAATTGTCAACGTGAATAGATTGTAGCCCATCCTTCCTAGTCTTCAAGCACTCTTTAATGTGTACAGCTAGCAAGTTAAAGCTACCACTGCTACGCGACACATTACGAGCTGCTAAATAAACTGCAACAGCAGAGCAAAGAGCAGAACATCCAGGCAATTCCCAGCCAGTAAGCCAAATCTTACCATATAAAAGCCAAATACAAAAAACTTCTCAATACTACTGTTAATTAGCTATATCTACCTATTATGGCTAAGTTAGCTAACGGTGCTCCCTTCCCAGACCTTTGCGGAGGCTTGTTCCCAACACGCTCTTTGCTTGTGTCTGATTGGCTCATTCAAATATGTTCAATGACTGTTGGCCTGTGAGTGGAGGAAATTGCAGACCTAGGACGTCCCATCTAAAATAATTTATCTAAGGGAAGACTCCGCACCCAACCATCTTTCCAGGTCATACTATAAAGTTCCGGTTATGATTCAAAACAGTGTTTATAGGAGTTCCGGGCAAGGGACCTTTTACTCACCAGAGCAGAGGCAAAATATACAGCCATCTCGTTCTCTAGTTGCTCTAGTTTGTTATAACGTCACCTAGCAACCACGTCAAAATATGAGCACCGGGTGCCAGAGATGGATAACATACATTCATGTTAGACAGACAGAGAAATGGTTATTACTGGCAGTGATTTTTTTGTTGTAACAGATATATTAGCTGACAGGCTGTGATTGTAACAAGTGATGCTTTGCTCACGTCCAAAAATACAATCACGCAATGTTATTTAGTTGCTTAGCAGATGCTGTTATCCAGAGCGTTTTCCCCCCTAGTGGCAATTCATATTCCCCAGATAAATTCATATCCATCAGTTGAACGTAAATTAATATCATAACGACTACCGCGACTAAAACATGAAACGGAATGAGGAAATTTGGGTAAGACTGTTTAAGAATGTTTGAAGAAACGTTTTTACATTCATAAGCATATCTGACACATTGCTGTGATATCATATGGCAAGAACATAGACAAGTATTTAGTATTTACATATTTACACATGCTTGCTGTGATACTAAAAAGTGAAGTTCTATAGTAAAGAGGAACATTTAGCTAAGCAATCCTGTTTATGGTATTATGTTATCACCTAAATTGTCTCAGTAGGCCCAAGTACTAGGATGCTACAGGTGAAGACTTCAGCTATGGTGATGAGCATGGGGTTGAACACAATGCTAATATGTGTACGGTACTTATAGTTTTTCATTAAACTGCTACTGCTAAATCCAGTGAATGTTGCTCCAGCTTAATTAGCAGGGAAATTAAATTTTGAAGTTTAGGGCATTTTGACTAAGTTGTTCACTGCAATCAGTTTAGAGAATGCTGTGGCCGATCTTCTAACCTCCTGATCATCTGAGCGGACTTACCATGGAAAGAGATGCACCCATAACTTATAAAAAATTACTGAATCTTCATCACATCTGTTCTAAAATGATACCCTATGAACAAGTGGTGAGATCAGAACATCATTCCATACTACATGTCCTAGGAGATGTTCAAATATTAATATTCATATGGTCAATTCTGTTCATTTGGACAAGTGTGCGAAAACGCATTTAGACCTGTGACTTAGTCCGACAAGTTGCGGTTGCTAAAACAGTCTAAAAAGAAGAGACATATATTCCATCTTTTATTTCCATTGAGCATCTGTACACATCAATGTGCATTCAGAGTCATTATTATTTTTAAATAATCTTATAACATTTGTGCTCTGGTGGTGATGCACAAGAACGCTTTCCAAAGAAAGGGCTATCTTTGCAAGGGCCAACAGAAATACCCTTGACCAAAATCGCCCTCACAGAACTTTCACACACCTTCAGCACTCCAGCAAAGCATCATCCTAAGGACAGAGAAGGGAAAAAAAATGCAGAGAAAATACCAAAATGTCGAGATTCTTTTTGTTCTCTACATAGAGAGTATCTAACAGGAAAGAAAAAAAAACCCAACTGGCTGTGGTTCAGTAAATACTGATGACTTTGGAGAACCCTGGTTGGTGGTAGTCGTGTGAAAAATATGTAAAGTGAATTGACTTGTACTTCTTTACTCTGACAGTGTCAGGAGTTGCACCCCCTTAGTTGGGGGGTGGTTAACCGTAGGGTATGGAAATAAAGAGAAAACCCAGGGGTCAGAATGAAGGTCTGAGACACTAACAGGTGGTATCAATCATTCTATGACAGACCTGTTCCTCAGACATCACTAGGAATTATCTGAACACATGAATGACTTAAATACAGACTAAAATTGTGCATTTCTAATGCTCATGAAATAAATAGATTCAGATGAGAACAGACTATTTTAAAGTGGCCAAACTCAAAATGCTAAGATTTGGCAAAGAGATGGTGTCCATCATTCAAGAAACAGTCAGCACTCTGAATTTACTCTTTCACAAGCAAGCTTTCTACCACAATGAATCACCAATGAATCAACTGCTCTATTGTATGTTCATTTTCAATATTGCATATTTTCCATAAACTGCAAGCTTTAGGAGATGAAGCCCCAATGTACTAGATCCAGAAACATAAAGAACAAAAATGCATAGTTGCTACCATCAAATATTTTGGAGAACATTACTTCAGAAGTATTCTATGCACATACAACTTAAATCAAGTCAGTCTGAAAGAGCAATATGCTTTGCCCCAAGCCCCGGCAAATCAGAAAGTAGCTCCACTCAGAGGCAGATGATGACTTGGCCACTGGGGAAATGACAACAAGATTCTCTCCTCTTCTATCAAAACCGTATGTGCCCCAAAAAACAAAAACCATCCCAGCCGCTGTCACCTCGGTTGAGCGAATGCTGATTCATGACAAAGTGGAAGCTCTGTCTGGATTGGCCCCCGATCGGTTTCGGCAGCATCAGTTGTGTCCCTCGTGGTGCTGGACGGCCTTCTCCACGCGTCGGTACCAGCTCTTCACCTTTGTGTTCTCCATCATGTCGTCAAAAGACTCCAGCCCCTCCATTACTCTCAGAACCCCATACACAGCCTTCAGAGGGGAGAAGAAAACAGGGAGCTTTGTAGTGTGGAGGTAAACATACACACAACACCCCCCCCCCCGACCAACACAAGAATCGGCAATTTACCACGCCCTGCTAGAAAAACCGATACACCACCCAGGCCCAAGTAGAAAGCTAGAGTATCCTAGTCAAGGGAAGTTAACCCTTCCCTTGCAGGACAAATCCAACCATGTCTTGCTACTGTGGCTTCTCATCATTGAGTCTAGGCTATGTTAGTAGCCAAACTAACCACGTCTTGACCAGTAGGCTCTGCCAGCACTTGGAGCTTGGGCTTCTGCTTTCCCGTTGATGCAAAATGATCATTGATCACTGATGCAAAATGTCTTCTTTTTGATTGTTGTGCAAATGCAGCCTTCTTACACAGATGCATTTTAGCCAGTTTTTTTTAATTGTAGCTTTGAGCTAGGTACCCTTCCCTTGCAGTAGAATTATCCAGAGCAAAATTTATGATGGCAAAACCTTCACAAAACAATCCCCCGCTCCTTACTAGACCCATACCATCTGTCCGACACATTATGGATTTCGCATACCAGGTCTGCTAGGTTGGGTCGGTCTCCACCCATGAACTTCCTCTTCTTGCCAATTGCCGACACCCACTCGTTCACAGCCTTGTACAGGTCTTGCCTCACATCATCCTGTAAATTGTGTCTGAGAGCGGGGGAGCACAGAGAAATAAGCTCTCCCAGTAAAAGCTGCACATTTAGAACTCACCACACTCAAATTTGATTGGATACCTGAGTATTATGCCAAATCCACCTACTCAAAAGGAGCGTAGTTTGCAGTGTAGGGTGAGAATAGTGAAAATGACCTGAGAAGTCATTTAGAGTCCTTATGATTACTCACATGTTTTGTCTGGTGTTGTTCAATGCTTATAAACTCCAAAAGGTTATGCATCAATCCCAGGCAAACTTAATGAAAAGCTCCTGATGACTGTTGAGACATTTTCCCTCCCACATTGTTATTAAGCATTTCTTTCAGTGCTTAGAATGTTTATGAACATGGCCCAAGAGCACAACGTCTTTCACACACAAACACTTCAGTGTTTCCAAAAAAAAAAAAGGAACAGTTCACTCACTTGTTTTTCAGCCTCTTTGATACGAAGAACATGGCGAGTGCCCCCACATACTTGGCAAAGAAGCCCTCAAAGGTCCCGAACTTTCCTTCCCGCACGATGTAGTCGAAGGAAGCCAGGGACTCGGAGGGGGTCCGGTACACGTTGGGGGAGATGAGATGCACCAGCCAATCATCTGCCCACTTGCGCCACTTCATCTCTTCCCTGGAGCGCAGGAAATACCACACGATTACTGCTGGAACACACGTGGGGTCAAGGAGGATGAACAGCGCAGAGCAATCCCACAAAAAGCCCAAATAAAGAATAAAACGTACTCTGCGTCAACAACTCATCTCGCCTGGAAATACGGGAGCATCTCTTATGAACTCGTGCGAGAGCGGCAGTGTAGCACAGTAGTACGGAGCAGGGCTTGTAACCAAAAGGTTGCTGGTTCAATTCCCTGCTGGGGCACTGCTGCTCTACCCTTGGGCAGGGTATTAAACCCAGAATTACCTTAGTAAACATCAAGTTGTACAAATGGATAACATGTAAAAATGGTAACCTATGTAAGTCGCTCTGCATAAGAGTGTCTGCTATATGACAATGATGTTTTCACATTTTCACAGCTCTTGTGTTGTGAAGGTTGGCTAATTCCTCCCACAGTATTGTTGACAGACGCTGGAATCATTTCACCATCATTTTAATCATAATGGTTGAAAAAAATTAAAGAAAAAATGACCTACTTTCTTGAGTCTTTTTCAAGGTACAGCTGCTCTGCCTCGGCCTCACTCAGCATGAGCCAGTACTTGTTGTTATACTCAATAACCTCCTTCCCGCTCTCGTTTATGGATTTCATTTCTGGATAACAAATCAGGATATCATGGACCTTCTTCCCTCTGCAGAGACAAAGAGTAGAAACATTGGAAAACAAGGACAAAGAGTTGTCAGTTGTAATAGTGCACATAAAAATATGCACACAAGCAACCATGACTACCATTGCGTGCATGCAAAATATACGACCGATCCATTGTGTTTACTTACTGGGTGACCAAGTACGTCTTCAGAGTACTGATTATTACAGATGAGTCATTCAGTTGCTTTTGTGCAGTGGAGAACAAGGAGAGAGAAATATCGAGAGAGAGAGAAGAGTCATTTTTTTTCCTCATACCACATAGGTAATCTTCCAGACCATTCTTTAGCCATATCTTCTGTTTCAAGGCACTGAACAATATTTTCTAATTAGCATCCATATCATATATAGGGTCACATTCTCTTACCACAGCGTCATCCACCATCAGGATGGGGACTTTTCTGTATCTAGACCACTTGATCTCCTGACGCATAACAGGGTTGACCTCCACAATCTCGTAGGGAAGGCCATGGTAGTCGAGAAAGGCTCGAACCTTGCTGCAGAACGGACAGGTCTTATACTGGTACAACGTGAACTTAGGCTCCGAGCTACACTCCTGGAGAAATCACAAGATAGAAAACAGGAAAATGTATGAGACCAGAATACTACTTGTTTTAACAGAGTCAGTGTACATTTCCCCCTGTCCTCAGCTATGCACATTATTTATAGACGTAAAGTTACGCAAAGCTAGCTGAGTGACAACAACATTCACGTCACCATACAAAGGAATTCAGCTCTCTCATTCAGGACAGAGGTACCATCACAGCGACACGTTTCAAGCTTAAGAGTCAAGGTCTCTAGGCTTACGTCTGCCTCCTCCTCTGCGAAATGACGCTGAAAGTTGAATTTCACTGCCTGGTACAAGCCGATTCCACCTCCCAGCAAGAAAGCACACCCCAGCGCTCTGCCCCCGGCCCGTAGCGGGGCAGCGGAAAGCAGTTTAGATCGGAACCTTGCGCCGCCGGTTCCGTAAGCCCGAGCGCTCCCGGGTATAGAGATTCGAGGTACGATGGCAGCAACATTCCCCGTCCTACAGCTCTGTGTGAGGAAAGCATGCCGCCCGATCTGACCCAAAGATCTCGCACAGGCGGCTGCCATCTTGCCTTTACATAAACCTCCCACAATACCTCTGGAAACGAAAGTAGGCGGAATGAGCGATTGGCTGCGAGTCCTGTCTAGCAGACCTTCACGTGGTTTGGATCTAAATATGGTCCGGCATACAGTATGGGAGCATTCTGTAAGAAAATATCTTCATGCAAATTGACAGTCGTCGAGAAATCAAGAATACCGGTGCATTTTCCGTATTGTTTGCAATTATTGTATTGATATTATAATTGTAGTCTATTTTTTCATTTGTGTCAGGGGTGCATATCCAAAAGAAATAATTGCACCAGGGAGGTTTACAGCCTGTATCTGTAAATAACGTAATCTGCAGATGATCATACGTCTTGAGAGTAAGGTATTTAGTTATCATATGATCATATGTTGGACCTGCTGTGTAGTTCCAGCCTGAATTGCTGCCTACTATTCAGGATGAATATTACTGGAATCGCAGAAATTGCCTTTGGTGTAGACGGTTGCAGCTTTCATTCGTAAACTACTGAGATCCCGGTGTAATAATTCACATCTACTGATATTCTTGAGCGCTTGTTTTCTAAACACGGTCGTCGTGCGTAAGAATGCCATGACCTGACCTTTCTGCCATCCCAATAAGCAGTGAAGGTGTATACCGGCTGTTTTGACTCAGACAACGATTGAAATTCAAAGCTCTCACTCCAGTTGTCCATGAAGAAATAACATTTATTTTTTTTCTTACAGATTTCAATTCTTCCATAAGTAAAGTTTCAGTTGAGACTGTTGCTGTCAACTTTTAAAATTATGTTATTATATAATATGAGTTAACACAGGAAATTATACTATAATCACTCACATCCCAGTCAACTAGCTTGTGAAACATTCCCCATACGTGAGTGTCAGGTGAACAAGATGGAACAGAAGGAACAACAGAAAAAGAAGAACAACAGAAAAGATTACCCCTGTAACTTTTTTTTATATATAAACTTGAGTTGTAAGTTGGTCACAGAGTGATAATCTTAGGTTAAGGTCAACTACAAAGATTGGCTCTGTGGGTTGGGATACCGTCACGCACACCTGAGACCTCTTCTTCAACGGCAGTAAACAACCAGGCTACGGCTGACACATTCCCCAACACAGAATGGGTTTTTTGTTTTTTTTTTTGTGTCAATTATATATATATATAAAAAAAAACCTCCCCATGTGAATATACTATTCACATACATGACATACCCAAATAAAATGTTATTTTTAACAATGTCACAGGTATATTATCCATAGGAATATAGTTGTCCAAAAATTGTATTTCCTCATGAAAATAACCACAAAGAATTTTTTAAAATCCTAAATCTAACTCCATTTCTCACAAACACATAAAGCATTTTCATAGGTGATATTTAAAATGATAATAATAAATATGATAATAATAATTATTATATCTAGTACCACTTTATTTTCTTAAAATCAGCTGACTTAACATAAAAGAGATGTACCTTCAATACTGGCTTCTAAACCCTGATATGTAAGACTTGTAACTCATCAGAATAATTTGATTCTTTATTCGGGAGATCGCATTTCCATAACTCAGAAAGGCAGTTGTGAAATACAATGATAAAAAAGTATATCTCGTTATTAAAGAAAGAAAATACAAGATTCTGACAACAGAAGTACCGCGCATAATATTGAGTTTTAAAATTGGCTCTAGGCAATGATTTTACAGCTAACATGTCTGATGTGTTTCATGAGTTTTCTTAAAAAATATAAATAAACTATTATTTAAAAACAAAACAGAAAAACTCAGTAAAGCAAAAAGTGCAATGAGCCAACACTTGAAATGCACAGTACAGCAAAAAATTAATACACTGTAGTTTCCTCCTTAATTATCCATTTCAGAGTGTGGAATTATAGCTTTGTAGACATTTTCTTTGATCCAGAAAAAAATCTATTGAGAGAAACCTTAGGAGTGTTCATAATAATGTTAAAAACAAACATACAAACAAACATGGAGTATTTCACTCCAATTATGTACAATTCGAACAAATGTCTTCCTTGCTCTGGTCAAAGTCTCCATTGTACAGGGGAAGTCCTTTTCTGTTGCTCTGAGTCATGTCCACCTCATGTGTTGACAAGAAAGTGATCAAAATTAACTATAAGTGACAGACATTACTGTGCTGTTCTGCAATAACAACCATCCAGACAGTGTCTCCACACACACACACACGGTCGCACACACAAGCACGCACACGCGCACACACACATACAGTCCACCCTGAGATCCAGGGTTTGTGTAGTCTTTATAGCAGAAATCCAAACATTCCCTTATGGGAGACAAACAGTAAGATTCAGAAAAGGGCATGACTGAGTTCTCACAATATGTGCTATGCAGAAACTAAGCTTATACGATAAGGCCTTTGACCCAAGACCAGACCCTCATTAGGAGGACCACTGGAAGCACTCCTTTTTAAATTTCTTATAAAGTAGAGAACAACTCCCAAATGTTTTTGTTCCATATAAAACACAAAAAGAGGAGCAAACCAGAAAAAGAGAATACAACCATATAACTTGTACAAGTAGTATGTTTCATGTGCAACACAAAAAAAAAATTAAAAATCAACAAACAAAAAAATGAAACACCTGCTAGTCATGTCCCACAGCAAGGTTCCTTCCAGAAACATGGCTGAGAATCAAATGGTTCCATTCCTCACAAATGTTACAGTAAATCAATGCAGACCATTGCTGGTGGGAGAGAGCCCAAAAAAAAAAAAACATACTCTTTTCCTTATTCAGTTTCACCGCTCCCAGTGCTGTCCTCCTGGTCACCATTTACCTTGACGTATCCATGGGATCCTCTTTGAAGTTCCCACAGTGTCCCATCACCCTCCTGGAAATCCCAAAGAAGAATGCAGTTTTAGACATACTGGTGACAGATCAGTGCTTGCGAATACTCATTAAAGTTGTTCTTGAACCACTAGAACACCCTAAAAAAGGATTTATATGAAAAGACCATCATAGTACAGATATTATTAGCGACCTTCAGCCATAGGCAGAGGGCATATATATATATCCACTCAGTCATCAATCATCCACTTTTTGTTGTTCAGGTGTTTGTGTCCCCATGAATGTGACATCACTAGCAGTGTGCTTGTGGGGGAGGGGGGGTGTGACTCGTACCGTGCCATGTCCTTGGTCTCCTCATGTGAGGAATCCAGCTCTATCACCTTCTGTAAGAGGGCAATTCCTCCTTCCTTCATCAGCAGGGGGCAGTATTTACTTGCTGAGGAGAGAGAAAGAGAGAGATACTACTGACAAAGAGATGTGACACCACCACCTTGTGATAAAACCCAGAACGCTGAGGGCCTCCTTCCTCAGAACAATTTGAGCAAAAATCCACCAAGGCTAGGCCTGCACCCTCTGTCCCAGCTTAGCACGGGATACTTACGGTAGACAGACACCAGGTTGTATAGCGCCCACGTCGCCCAGTGCTGGCTGACAGGGGCAATACTTTGGGGCAGCAGGCGCAGTATTGGCTCAAAAGACCTGTGGAAGGAAAAGTTAGCAGCAGTGTTCATCAACCTTGCAGATTTCAACCAAACTGCCTAACGGTCAGCTTCCCCCTACTGATTCCCTACTCCAGCAGTGTAGCAGAGTGGCAAGAAACAAGGCTCATACCCGAAGGGTTGCTTTTTCAATTCCCTGCTAGGGCACTGCTGTTGTACCCTTGGGCAAGTGTACTTAACCTACAAAATTCTAACCTATAGTATGTGAGTCGCTCTGGATAAGAGCGTCTGCTAAATAACAAAAATGTAATGTAATGTACCGGCACTCCCTCGCTCCGCCCGTTCACCCTCCCCTCCCAGCACCCCCGCGGCCGGCCCACCTGTAGTTGATGTTCCTGCGGGAGTTGACGTCCCAGCTCCGAATGGCCTCCCACATCCTCTCCATGACGGCGTCCCTGCGAGGCTCCTCCATCACCCAGGCGTCCGGCCCGTCGAACATGATGTGGGAGAGCACCCCGCATGCGTTGTACGACACCTCGATCCCGTCCGCTTTGCTGTCCAGCAGGTCACTGAGCGGGACACGGGGACACTCTGAGCTCGGCCAATCGGCAGGCTTCGTTCTCCACAATTCAAACTCATTTTGCAGACCCACAATGCGTTAGTCACTATGCAGCACTGTGACCCATTGGCAGCAGTAAGAAACAGGGCTGGGCTTGTTTCCCAGGTGGGGCATTTGTTGTTGCACCCTTGAGTAAGGCACCAATCTTGAACTGTTTCAGTTAGGATCCAGCTAAATGGATTATATGTAACCTATACGAGTTGCTCTGGGTGAGGACATTTGCTTAAAAAAAGTAACACTGTGAGGTGATGTAGCATAATATTAACGTGAAGGCCTTGTAACTGAAAGGTTGCTGGTTCGATTCCCCACTGGGGCCCTGCTGCTGTGTCCTTGGGCAAGGTACTTAACCCAGACCTCTATCAGTAAATGCCCAGCTATAAAGAGATAAAATTGTAACCTATGTAAGTCGCTCTGGATGAGAGTGTGTGCTAAATGACAATAATGTAATGTAATGTGCGCTCACTCAAAAAAAAAAAAAGCTAACCCTCACAGAGAGCCGGTGGAGAGTGACAGGTAGACAGTGTCTCTCACCTGAACACGCTGATGAACTGCGGCGTCAGAAGCTGGGGCCTCAACGCCCTCACCTCCGCTACATTTCCCAGAAGCCCCAGCATGTTGCGATGCAGCTCCTGCTTGTCTGGGAATTCCTGCAGGGAGACGGGAGGAGAAGAAACACTCTTCACATGACCTGCAGCCTTCAATGACTGTATAAATGTTTTGGAAAATTAGCTTGTTGTAAAATTAACATTAACGTTTATACGCCTAAAATGAAAACACCAGTACCCCCTAGAAGTCTCAGTCCTTGTCAAGACATTTTCTGCCTACCAATCCTTACTCTCACTGAAAGAATTTGGCAGGGAGAGAACAATATAGTGCATTACGATATCTTACACAAAGTGATCCTACGTAATAAAACACGTATTACTCTGACTAAGAATTACTTTGCCCAAGTGCTTATGCTAATGCCATTTTCAAAAATGCTCATTTGGATGCTGAACTACATTAAATATCCACTTCGGCCTTCACATTATTTTCGGCTAATGTATCATGGCTTTATGGCTTTACATTACATTCCCAACTATGGCGTCCCATTGCGTGAGACGGAGCAGGACTGAGTGTGAGCTGGCCTCTCACCTGTAGACACTCCAGGAAGAGGGTCATGCCCCTGCAGTTGAGGAACATCTCACAGTTATCGGGCGTCTCGTCTGTAATGTTCCAGAGAGCGCTCCAGGAGAACTCCATCACCTGATCACACTGCAGGAGGGAAACAGAGGCACAGATCACATACAGAATCAGGAGAGATGAACCACTTAACAAATTATGGCTGTACATATGTCTGTATGTGGATTGGTGTATATTTGTATTTCTGTGTGTATGTATGTATATTAGAATGTAAATATGTATGTACAGGTACATGCACACATGTACATATCTGTGTGGATGTATGTATATATGCCTATGTATATGTGTGTGTGCATGTAAATACATGGAAGTACATGTGTTTAAACTGCAAGTTTAAATTGATTATAACTCACCATCTTGTCATGCAGCTTTTTTTGTATCAGGTTCAACATTGTCTGCAGACAAAAAAAACAAATTGGTAATTCACTGATTAATCTCAGATGACACAATAATGAAAAACAAAGAATTCAGAGCCATGAATGACATTATTCTCCCCCGCATCACTCCACAGTTCTAATGGAACTGGTTGCCATGGCTACCACCCCGCGGGGACAGGACGTGTCCGGGTTCGCTCCCCCCCCGTACCGTGACGAAGCCCATCTTGCCCACGGCCTCCTTGTGGTCGTTGTCCACCTGGCAGACCAGCGCGTTGCAGAGGTGCACGGCGATACGCTGGATGGACTCGTCCTGCAGGGTCGGCTCCAGGATCTTCAGCAGCAGCTGGTTGACACGGTGATACTGGAACTCCAGCTCCTCCGGGATGCTGAAGTTGCACAGCGTCAGGCAGCAGTTCCTCTGGACCTGGGGGGGGGGGGGGGGGGGGGGGGGGGCGGCAGAGTACAACACAAGCAAACAGCCATATGAGGAGTCAACAATATTGGAAGGGCTGCATGACAAAGTTTCAATAGTGGGCCAGACAAGGTACAAGCTAGCTAGTAGAGACACAACTGCATCAAACCCTAGATTTTATTTTTCTCTACCCCCTGTCCTTTAGTGTTACAATCCAGTGACTTTTCCAGATTGCTTTAAACCCCTAACACTTCCACATTAGGGACAGGAAGCTTAAAAGGTTCAGCGAACTCAGTGCCTCACTAGGACGGGACAGGGTTGAAGTTGCAGGCCTCCAGGACCTGGACTGCTCATAGGTGGAGTCGAACACGACGGGCCGATGGAGAGCACACCCCCCCTGCTCACCGTGACCTCCTGATACTGTTCCATGCCGTTCAGCACCACCTGGATGACCTCCCGCCGCAGCCTGATGCTCTGGTCGGTGCGGTATTCCGTGTTGGTCAGGTAAAACAGCGCCGCGCTGCCCGTCACCTGGATGCTCTTGTCGTACTTGTGGAGCTTCAGGGCCGCGATCACCAGCTGTGAGAGCACACAAACCAGCCCTGATGAGTGAACGTGCTGCGCTAAAAAAGTCTGATTTAGTCTGGGTCCTTGGACAACGTAGCGGCTATGAGTTGCATCAATGCATCAAGAAATTATATGACATTTCATTAAATTATTATCAATTACTATTATTACAATTTCATTATTTTTCCATTTTTCCATTTTAGCATTATAACTGGTGAAATGATTCCAGTGTCTGTCAACAATACTGTGGGAGGAATTAACCAACCTTCACAACAGAAAAACAACACCGTAATGGTAATCACATTACATTATTGTCTTTTAGCAGACGCTCTTACCCGGAGTGACAATTTTTACATGTTATCCACTTATACAGCTGAATATTTACTGAGAAAATTCTTGGTTAAGTACCTTGCCCAAGGGTACAGCAGCAGTGCCCCACCTGGGAATCGAGCCAGCAACCTTTCTGTTACAAGACCTGCTCCATACCACTATGCTAAACTGCCAAATATATTATTTTTAATTAGTCAGAACAAGAAAAGACTTAAGTACTCCACACAGTATCAACAGCACAGTTAGCAGCAATGACTGATCATGCATAACTGTGGGCGGACAGAAAGGTGAGACCCACTCCCACAACAGGTGAGGGCGGGTGAGCTCGTACCTGCAGGGCACGGAGCAGCTGGTTGCAGTGCTGTATCCTGGCGATGTCAAACAGGTGATTGATGGCTTTGTGGGCTACCTCAGGGCGAAACTCAGTGTAGGCCTCAATGGCATTCAGGATCTGGTCCTCGTTCTTGGCTCCTGTAACCTGAGAGGCACACCAGGCCAGAAGAAAAAATTATGAGGGTCAAAAGAGAATGTGGCACAGTTAAACTTCAGTTAAACTTCAGAAACAAGCACAAGTTTCAACAACGATATCAATACTGAAATGAGACAAAAATAGACACAATAGTGAATTTAATGCTACATATTTCATGACGCAAGGAAATATGATTACGCAATTTCCTCACACCAGTATTCACTGTTTTTTGTGGGTGAGTTTATACCTTGTATGCTGGAATGTGTGTCAGGTTACAAAGTGTGGTGTCATACAGTCCCAGAAACTGCAGAGGCCTCTTCAGCTCTTGGAAGGGGTATATGCTGCTCTTGGATGGCTCAATACTGCATGATAAAACAGGACACCAAAGGATAATAATTTATCTCTGACTGAGGGTTCGCGCACAATTTGTGCTCTCTCACATTCACGGACTGAGCTGCTTAAGAGCCAATTTACGGAACAGTAAAAACATGCGCGACACAGCACTTCAGGGTATTCAAGAGCCACTTGAGACATGCTAGGAAAATATTACGTTGTGGAACATTACTGTGTTCAAACAACCTTTTAATAGTGGTCTATATTTTGCTGTTCAGTCTATTACAATGGATTGCATAACACGCAATTTACCAGACGATCTCATCCAGAGGTACTTCCAGCACAAGAGTACAAATGTATATCCATCCAAGTTACATGAGCAACAGTGCCAGATGTGGTTAACAACACTCCCGGACCAGACAGTGTACGCACAATACCATATATATGAAAAATCTGTAAAAATTTGCCTTCCTGACTGCAAGTTTTAACATAAAGCCAGCAAAGCAAATATGATAAAAACGGATATGTCTACATAATGTGCTTTGTAACAGAGCGTTTCTTAGTAGGAATGCAAGTGAAGTTCCTGACAGGCTGGCTGTGGCTGGACCAGCCTGGATAAATCCATGAATGCAGAAAAATGAATGCCACTCGATGACGTTTAAGCGCACAGGGTCAGAGCAGGTGTTCTGCTCAGTCACGGCCACCGCTCGGATCCCCTGTTTTGCACAGACTGGATTTATAATATTAATTATTTTCCTAAATCAAGTATTATTTTTAAAAACCCAACAAGATTAAACAAGAATGGATCATGCTCTGAGGGCAAATAGTTATTGGCCAAAAAAACAATTGCAACAATTACCACTGAAAAGAATGACCTCAAATGGACTGGGAATGAAATCTGACAGCTGGTTACCTGGGACGTCCCACTGCATCCTCAAAGTATGGAACTGCGCAGTTGTCCAGCATGACGTGTCCCGAGATGTCCAGGGAGACCAAGTTGACCAGGCTCTGCACGATGGCGGTCAAGGTCTTCCTCGTCAGCTTGAATTTGGAGTTGCGCCGGCTTTCCCGAGAGATGTCCAGGTGCCTGGAAGACAGATGGTAGATTGTTACATGGAGGATCTACCTTACAGCCATTTTAACACAGCTACAGATTTCTGAAATCCACTTCAAAGCATATATATTCAAGCTCATACACATAAAAAACATTAATAACTTAAATGTCATTTTTAGATACAGAACAATAGAAAAGGTCCCTGGAGACAAGTAATTAAACTTTACAACTTTAGAACCTCTTATTCTTCCGGCCTTGAATAAAGTACGATGTCATTAAAACATTGGGGACCAAACAAAAAAACAAACTCCTATAACCCCCCCCCCCCCCCCCCCCCACAATGCATTCACCGGAGGCAGGTCATCTGCACTATGGTGTGGATGTGCTCCTCTGACAGATCGACGTTGTAAAGCACCAGGGAGGCCAGCCTATCCTTCCATTGGGACAGGAATGTCATTTTGGGCAGGAGGACACCCGAAAGGTCCAGGGAGGTGAGGGAGGGGAGGGGCTTCAGCAGGGACTCCACGTCCACCTCCTCCGACAGCCCGCCCAGGTTCAGCAGCCGCAGCCGGTTGAAGCCCTGGAAGCTGAACTCGGCGTCCAGCATGTGCCGCAGGGGGCGGTCCTCGTCGCCGCACGCTAGCGGGGCCCCGCCCCTCCTGTAAAAGATGTTGCTGCAGCCGAACAGGCTGAGGGAGACCAGCGTTTGCCTGAAGTTGTAGAGCGCTCTCAGGCTGCGCGCCGTCAGGTTGCTGCAGTTGTTGAGGTGGAGCTCGATGAGGTCCTAACAGAAAGGGGAACGAAAAAGAAGACTTTTTTGTGATACAGTTTTTAGCCCATGGTTCCATGTCTCCTCACAGCATAAATTCAATTCAAAAACTGAATATGGAAATACACAATTCAGCTTCAACTGTAAAAATGACGCATAGATGTGATGCCTTAGTCAATCATTACAAGGAAAACTGTGGTCAGGTAACATACACCTCATCGACATTCGAGCAGGCTAGTCAGTCCCAAAAATGTGACACAAAGCAATAAACTTTTTACTCATACACACACTCCTGCTGTGAGAAGCTAGTGATCTAATATCTGTACAAATCTGAATTCATAACCACTGCTAATATTTACACGGAACTATCATTTTAGCTTATTATGTATTTTGTTTGCCTTAGACTTGGTTGGCATAAACAGCTCCAATCACTTGGTTATGACGCAGTACTCATGTCGGTGAAAGCAATTCTGAGATGCCGGTGTAGCTGAACAGGGGATGCGATGCCTGACGGAAAACAAGGAACAGGCAGTGCTCTTTCCACTTTGACATCTATTGGCTATAACTCCATGAAGGCCAGCAGCAAGGAGCAATGAACAACATCCATAATCCTGGCCCTGAGCAGGCCCGCAGCTATGACGACAAGGCCGAGTGAAATGAGAAGTGTCTGCGTCAATGATCACAATAAATGTGTCCTGCTTGACTGGGGTGTGTGTGTATCTACAGAGCCCAAGAATACATTCAATGACTAAAGTCCAGGCATAAGCAGTATGCGTGTGTGTGTCTGTGCATCCGCACCAAGGCTGGGTAATTATGTGTCATGTGAGTTTTATACCTGCAGATTTTATGAGTATTATATTGTTACTGATTTATTCATAGAATAAAATGCTATTTGACTTCCTGAAAGAGGTTCTTGCTACCCACAATGCTTGAAGTCAGCTGAATGGCTGACCTCATAGACTGGACAATGCAAAAAGTAAGCAATGGCGTCTTGAGCATCATCTTGAATGTTTTAGATGGCACCCAATCAGCAACTGACTGTAAACTGTGACATCCTGAGAAAGTGACTTAAGTACTACAAATGAAGTAACCGAGATGTGAGACTGAATGAAAACCAGATGCATTTAAGGGCCTCAAGCCAAGAGCCGTGGTTACACAATACTGGTGAATCATGTTTGTAAAAAGTCTACGGGTCAAAATCCATGCAAGCGTTGAATGCGTTGTGAGATGCGTGTAATTGCTCGTTCGAGCTTAGGACAGGCTGTCTCACGCTTCCCACCTGTTTCCCGATGGCCTCCAGGTCCCTGTCCCGCACCGTGTCGTCTCTCAGCTGGACGCGGGTCAGCCTGGTGCTGTAGGGGTCTGAGAATAGCAAGAAGAAGCCCTCGTGCATTTCAAAGTTACTGTCTGTGTGGACCAGCTCCATGTAACTGAAAGAAAAAAAAAAACAACACAGACATATATTTAAATTGGCTATTGCTGTGCATGAAAAGGCAGATGGCTAGCTAGTATTCTGAACAATCATTCTATGGGAAAAACATGCACAAACAACATGCAAAGTTTCCTTTTAAACTTTTAACAATAGATTTTCAGGATAAACTGAAATTTTCCCTAGAAAAATAAGCAGTACATTTGAGAAATAGGCCCTCCACTATGAAATGAAAATGAAGAAACAACAGTAGCAGTGTTCTGATATTATACAGAACTCAATAACTGTGGTTTTTGGCTAACTGTGCAAACGTAAATGGCCGTCTGTGCACCATTTGCAGCATCACTCCATTATCAGATAACTCACGAATTCCCAAACTACATACGCGCTGACAAGTTTGTCGCAGATCTCGCTGGGCAGAAAGATATCGGGGTGCAGCCGCAGCCTGTTCTTGTCTCCGATGCAGCACATCGTTCTCCTCAGGTTCCGGAGGCAGTACACAGTGGCCAGTACCATCAGGGACTCCGGGTTGTCCCCCGCCTTCGCCGCCATGGCAGCTTCTCTCCGTCGACACGGTCAACAACGGGAAAAGCGACTGGCCTCGAGGTGGGCACGAGTTTTCACACAGACATCGGGATGCTCTTCGGAAATAGGGGTGGCAGTTAGTCACCCAACCCACAGCCCACGTCTGGCACCTGTGAACAGACTAACAAAACATAAATCAAGATCTATGTAGCTAGCTGGCATCTTCCAAAAACACTGCATTAGGGACTTAATAGAAAACGCGATCCATTCATAATAGCCACACGAATAGGTAAGGAAATAATTCTGCAAGGGCAATACACAAAAACACGCTGTCATATGTATGGGTCACATCAGCTAAAACGTGAAAAAATTAACGCAGCGCATGTTTGCGAGGTAGTTGACTACTCTGGAAAAACACCCGTTGAGCTCATTGCTAGGATAGCTCGCTTGCAACTTAACCAATTCGTAACTGGCTAACTAAACGGTTCAGACAATTGAATGCGACTAGTCAACGTTAGCTGAATCAGAAGTAGCCAGGTAGCTAGCAAGCTAAATGATTTGACAACTGAGGAACAAGAGTCAGGTAATATAATTTACTTGACATAATCAAGTAACAGTGCATGACAAATGCAGGTAACATGCTAGCATTCTATCCGACGTAATAACCTCGGCACATCGATAAGATGGTAGCAAGCTAGTTAGCTGCATAGTTAGCTACTTCGTAAGTTAGCTAACGTATAGCTAGTCAGATAGCTAGCTAGCCCCCTAGCTAACTACAAATAATCTTTGGAGATTCATCGTTTACAAGATCTGTCATCCCTGCTCAAGCGCAGGGGCTATTAAACACTACCCTACCTAAACGTTAACGGCAGATGGTTGTTCCGGTAAATTTGATATAATTTTAATTTAGTTATTTTGTTCTCCTTTCGTTTTTTCGTGCTCTCGTCTGCTGTCAACAAAACAGACTGTACTTCCGGTTCAACCATTCCGTAACTGAAAGAATTACTTCCCGTGTCAGGGTGCGGACGAGGTGAAGATGGTTGGGTGTTACATTCTGATCGTTTTCAATTTCGGTATGTCTCTTGTTGGTTTCAATGGTGCGCCTTTGTTCAGAGTGTCAATTTATAGAAACTCTCTGTACCAAGGAATAGATTCATTGCACGTTTTCATAAACTTAAGGAAGACTGGGCGTTCAGATTTCCGCCATTATAAAGTGTTCTTCTGTATTACATCCATCATGTATGAAGTTAACTTCATACATAGCCAAGTTCGGAAGCTAAGTGACCATAGGGGCCATGTGTTGAAAACAAATCATTACAGAAGAAGACTTCACATATGGACAATCATCTGTCAGTCCCCATAAGTAATCCAAAAGGACATGTGTCAATGGACACATGACAAGTAAAAGCATAGATTGCCAATGGTCATTTTCATTCACATACACACACACGTACATATACACACACATATATATATATATATATATATATATATGCGTGTGTGTACTAACTTAATTAGTGCTGAATGGCAGTCCATGGATCATGCGAGGTGTGGAAATAATTCTCATTTGCTCCGTAAACTTGAGTCGTTCATTATACGGAATAATGTCTTTTCCCTCCCTCATTCTACCACCAGGTGTCACTATCGCTCCCTCTTTTGAAGCATATATACAATATTATAGAGGAAGCTCACCGAAAAACTTCAATTTATACATTGTTCGTCACGTTAAATTTAAGGCACTATGAGACAGAAAGAAAATTTTAAATAAGCTAATTTTTACAAAGGTCGCCTGAAAATCCTAGCATTATCCAAAGTAACATTCAATATTTTCATTAATGCATTCTTAAGCGTCAAGAACAACTCAGTGTTTAAATCAGGTAATTCACTCGAATTGTTGGACCTGATCAGACAACTTGTGAGTCGCTGCTCACAGTTTTTAAGATATTTACGTCTTCGATACATACGGTAGTATTTTTGTTGAGAAATGTGTGACTCATATGGCCAAAGATGAAGACCTATGTACTAAAGTTGTTTAAATGAGTTTTATATATCTAGACCAAACTTTTTCAGTTGATGCTCACGTTCACCCGTGACTTGCAATCGTAATAATAACAAACTTGGAATAAACTAATCACAGCATATTTTGAGCACTACAACGAATATGCTTAATACTTTCCTAAATGTTACGCGCCACGCACTTCCAGGCAACACCGCAACCAATTATGACTGCCAGCAACAATATCTCGCTAAAGCCGAAGATAATATTTTGAGCTAATTGTTCTGTCAGATGAGCTATCTACTACAAAACGTTCAAACAAACCTGTCTGTTTGCAGTGCCCGAGTGGAATCGAAATTAAGCATCTACCCGCTACTTTAGGTTCCGCAAAGGTTGTTTCCCTATAGGAGTGTTTTTGTCGCGACACCGAGTTCCTGCTGTTTTCATGAGGAAGTCAACATGTCGAGTTCGTACAGAAACAGGTGAGACAAGAAAAATAAATGCAGTACTGAGAGGTACTATGGCTGTGACAATATGTGAGCGAACGTGAATAGTTGAGGAGTGGTAAATACCAATTATAACAATTGGGTGTTACAGTATGGATTTTTGCATAGAACTCAGTGGCCGCTGTTTCAATGAACGCCAGCTGCCTAGCTAGCTGGCTAGCTCGGTAGCGCATGCTATTGTATAACCAGCAGCGCTAGCTGGCCAGTTTATCTTTGATGCGGTCGAAGCCCAGGTTTTGTCAGTCTACTGATATGGTTTGAATGGAGATGACTGACGTGTCGCATGACCAAACTTGTAATTCTGCGTTCGTTAGCTGACTGCATTGCTAGCTAGATGTCGAGCTATAGTTCTTTCGCCAGGGTAATAGCTAAATGTGAAGCTAACTGCACGTTTTACGGACTTTTAACGCGAGCAGGACAGCTTGCATTTTAGCATAGTCAACTTGTTAGCTAGAGTATGAAGGTACGGAATTTTAGCAACCCTGCTAGGTAGGATAGCTAATGTTAATTTAGCTAACAGCTGTCAAGAGGACCTACTTTAAATCGAATTAGACAGTAGGAATTCTAATGCCAAATGCTATTAGTGCAGACTTGGCACTGTTCATGAAAATTCTTTGGATGCAGCTGGCTAGCTTGGTAGCCACCAGCCAACTTGAAATAGAATGCCAATTTGGATATTTAGCCAAATAAAGCAGCTGCTAATTTCCAAGTCGATGTCACAGTGAGCCAGAAATGTACAGTATTTCCAGCAAATTTAAAATGTTTTGTTCTGTCAGCGAACTTAATGAAAAAGTCCGCAGCAGTCTGATTTTTAGCTTGCCATATTCCTAGACGGTCTTTATAGTTCGCTTGTGTTGCCGGGTTGGGCAGTATTTGCAAACTTTAAACTGAATTATGCGTGGTTACCTACCTAGCTGCATTCCTTTGTTATCTAATTAACCAAGCTGAACATTTTTTTTTCTCTCCGCGAGTTGTGCATCCACGGGTTTTTCTTTTCTTTCTCTTTTTAAGCAAATCGTTCATTTTAAAATCTGGGTGAAATTTAAAAACGTTCTGCCACAGCTGAAAACATTGACACAATTCCCCCAAACCTTAGTACGTTTCAAAATCAAGCGTCCAGTTTAACATGGAGTATCTGACACATTTGGTAGATAATTCAATTTGGCTACAGGTAAAGCGGTGGTCAGTGCCTCAGAAAACGGCGACAGATGTTTGTTGTTATTTTGCCTTATTTTCTGTCTTTTCAATGCTCGGTACAGGGCTTTTTAAAAGCTTAGTGTCATTATAGATATTCAGGAAAGGGGGCCAGGGCGGTTTAATGGCTTGTCTTTAAATGTTCTTATTTTATTCTGCTAGATGTTCTTCTAAAAAAAGATGTGGGTGTGGAAGTGTTCCATGAAAATCACATGACACTTGACAGCTTTCAAAGTGACAACGGAAGGGGAAATGGTAGAAAAAAAAACTGCTTCCTTGAGTTTGAAAGTAGCCTACTGCTACACATTTTTGGGAAACGTCAAGAGTTCACGTAGCTTAATAGTAGTTATAGACCGATCAAAGTAGGCGCTGAAGTGTTGTAATGTAGCACTTTTTCGTGTGTATTTTACCATTAGGAGCCTTGCCAAGGTCAACGTCCATGCTTTGCTTGAAGAGGGTTGATAAAGTACAGATTAACTCGGGTTACATGTTTTCTCTTTGAATGCCAGGAAGCCAGGCAGCTTTGCTGATGGTATGCAGTTTTGTCAAAAGTAGAGCAGTTGGGGAGGGGGGGGTGCAGTCAGGTGAGGCTGAGAGGACAGTTATTCCTGAGTGGATCCAATTCCTGTGTAACACAGGGCAATCAGTCCTGGCTTTCCTGGACGCTCTGGCTAGCCAGAGTTACTTATTTATAAGCCTGTGTCTGAGAGACTGCAGATTTGAAAGCAATATTGTTTGCCATAGGCTGTACGGAGAATTATTGAAGGGCATAGTAGAGTCTTATGGAAGAGACCGTTTTGTCAGCATGGCTTTTTTCCTTTTCTCTCTGATACTGTAATGTATAAGTTATTTTAAACCAGCACAATATTCCCTCCATGTATTTTGCTTACATGCATTAAGCAGGAGCCCAGCTCTTCTGCTTGGAATACCCGTGGTTGTTTTGTTAGTAACGGCCTGCTGCACAGCCTGAAGGAGGCCTTGTGGAAATGAGACCCACACGTTCTCGATGTACGCCTCTTGTCTGCACGGTACCATGTTGTTCTAAAGCCTCTGGTTTTTTAATCAATACACCACACATTACAATTCCACTTGGATAAAAAATGAACATGCATCGTAAAATGTGAAGTTATAATGTATAACTGCCTGGGTTTGTTCGCATGTATGAAGGCTGTTTTGTCACTGCAGTAATGGTGCCCTGAAATGTCCTAGCGACGTCATGTATGAGCAAACATATGGAGGCTTTTTCACCTGTGTTTTTGTAACGACTTCCACCTATCTGCCTCTGACCCTCATTGTGTAGGATTCAGGAATTCAATGTGGCCTTAAGCGAGGAGAAGATTAACTTAAAGGCACTTCGTGAGCTGTGCTTCAGCGGTAAGTAATATAAGAGAAAATTGAATCGAGTCTTTGGCGTGCCTCTCGGTGACTCACATGGCAGAGTGTTGACTCAAATCCTTTCATTCGCTGGACTAGGTTATAATTGCACAAATTTTTAATGCTATTTGTGTCATACAAGACGCTGTTTCATACATTATTCAAGAATTTCCCCCCTGCCTCTGAAACAGGAATTCCCTTTGAAGGAGGAATTCGGGCTCTGTGCTGGAAGGTGAGAGTTCCTGAAGTGTGTGTTTTCCAGCCTGCATGCTTTTATCTCTTGCTGCAGTTTGATAATACTCCCACTCCAGCCGAGCTCCATATGTGACATGTGTTTCAGTCTCAGCCAGTCAGCACCCAATGTTCTAGTTTGAGCTGAAAACATTTCCTAAGGAGATCCATTGTATTAGAGCCCGTAGCAAATTTAATTTTCAGTATGCGACATCTGAATGGCTGTCTGAATGTATCCATGAAAACACAATTAACAGCATTCCAGCCTGGTTAGCAATTTGTCATGAATACTTATTTTTCCTTTGTGTTTTTATTTTTTTGCTAAAATTAACCTAAATGTATTGAAATTCACTATGGAACATTTTAGAAGTGTTGAAACAGTAATATTTGTTTGGATTCAGCTGTGAGTGGCAAGGTTCTTGGACGAAGGAGATGAGGGTTCGCATATTATATATATTTTTTTAGTTTCTTAGCAGACAGCCTTATCCAGGACATGTGGCATAGCTAATGTATATGCTATTTATATAGCTGCGTATTTACTGAAGTGTTCAGATGAAGGGTAGATTTATTGTCTAGATCAAAGGTACATCAGCAGTGTCCTACCTGGGTTTCAAACCCGCAACCTCTTACATTACCTAGCCATATTCCTAGAATGCTTTTCCTTGTATTTTTCAGATTCTGCTCAACTATCTGCCTCTGGAGCAGTCATTATGGGACTCCTTCCTGAAGAAACAGAGGTAAACTTTGCCCAAATACATACCTTTTTCTATTTTAGAAACCTTGGACTCCACACAGGGGCTTTGACCTCCAGTTATTCCTAGTTCCCTGGTTATAAGTAAAGTCTGGTGCCAGCAAGTTTCAGAAACTGGTGCCATTTTCTCTCCTGTCAATTTATGTTCTCCATGCTCTCCTTCTCATTATTGTTATTGCTTCTGTTAGACTTGTTGATGCTGTTTCTACAGTTGTTGTTGTTGTTGTTCCTTTTCAGTTTCCTTTGTTAGTTTTGAGATGACAGTCACTTTGTGCTAGCTGAAAGCTTGCAACCTGTCCAACACACCCCAAATTTGTCCTCTGCATAATCATCCACATAAGGCCTCTAATTTAAGAGAACAAAACATTTAGCAGTATAGTGCTGATTGTCAAATAAATGCCTTGTTTTTTACCAAGAACACTGGCAAGGAGTAAGAAGGGGTCTGGACCTTTACACGGCTCCCCATGTACAAATCAACACAAATCTAACCTGTGATACTGAAGCCTTTGCAGCTGAGCAAATAAGAGTTGTTGCAGAATCAGTAAAGACTCCGTGACTGTACGAAAATGGAGGAGCTCACTATGAAAAATCCTCACAGCCATTGTCAGTTACTTCATTCATCCAGCTTTGTCCGGGGAATAAAGAGATTCAGTCAGCTATGTGTGGGGACTCCCTTGTAAAAGAGATTTTAAATCTCAGTGGGATCATATCCTGGTAAAATAATGGTTGAATAAAAGAATAAAAAAGAAAGAAATGCAGCAGGCTGTTACCTGCCATCCTGAAGATCCCATCATCCCTTGTTCCATCTGTCTGTGTTCTCTGCAGGGAGCTGTACGCTCAGTTCCTGAAAGAGATGATCATCCAGCCCGGCATTGCCAAGGCGAACCTGGGCCTCTCCAGGGAGGATGTGACGTTGGAGGACCATGTGAGTTCCTCAGCGTTCTCCGTCCTCGTCCACCATTGGCTGTGTTAACAGAGACAGTCAGACTGCCCTCCTCTTTTTTTGTGTGAAGTTGTAAATGTTACCTGATTCTTCTTCTGTCTCTTTCCTTGCTCTCTCGCCTTTCTCACACACGCGTGCACACGCTCACTCTCTCACGCTTTTGCTGTCTCGCTCTCTGCAGCCCCTGAATCCAAACCCCGAGAGCAGGTGGAACAACTACTTCAAGGACAATGAGGTGTTGCTGCAGATCGACAAAGACGTCAGGTAGGGCGCTGAAGACGTCTCGCCTGACTCCCAGCAGCATATTTCTCTCGCAGAGTGTTTACAGCAAGGTTACAGGTAGCAAAGTCATATCGGTCATCACCTAGAGGCTCAGTCAAATCCAAATCAAACCTAACTGAGAGCTCATCTGGAGCATAAACCCAGCAACGCACAGCGGGTCCCCAGGGCCGCTCTGAGAGATGCTGAGCTGGAGGTCCTCCAGCTGGGTCGCCTGTCCCTAATCGAGCTTCCCCTCTCGACACAGGCGCCTGTACCCGGACATGGCCTTCTTCCAGAGGCCCACGGATTACCCCTGCCTGCTCATCCTGGACCCCCAGAACGAGTACGAGACGCTGCGGCGGCGCGTGGAGCAGACCACGCTCAAAGCCCAGACCGTCGACCGCAACCGGAGCGGAGTGACCAACGTAAGTTTGGAGGGAGACTGGGAGCGGAGTCTGAGAGCGTCCGCTCTTTACCCACTCACAGTTTGGTTTATTCCCTTTTTTTATTGTAATTTGGCTGAATTCTTACATTTTAAATGAATGGAAGCAATACAAGGCTAGCAGGGTGTCTGCTGCTGGAAATGGTGTTTTCACACCTAAATACCAACAACTTATGTCTGTATGCTGCTACGCACCACAGAATGCTTTGGGGAAAGGCTGTCTTGTTAGGGAGCTCCTCGTGTACAGGATGTTTCAGCCGTGAAAAGTCTGGGTTACATGCTTTAAACTTTGATGGACGTGCTGGACTCCAATGCAGTGAACTCTGATGAGTGTCTCTCTTCTGATCAAAGTGCTCTGACGCCCTGACCGCTGTGAGTATAACAGGTTCTGTGACAGTGTGCGGCTTGATGTCAGCAGACTGCTGTGCTGGTGTTTTTTACTTTCTTCCCCAGTTGCTCCGAACGTTTGATTTGTGTGATCCTGCTTTGATGGGCTTTCCAGTGTTGTGTGTTTCCTGTGTGCTCTGATGCTGTGATGGTGCTCTCATTCAACACACTGAGTTCTCTTGGTGCTTGCATTGCAACGGGAAAAGCAGCTCCTTCTGCTGTTTCTGTGGGAACAACATTACTGTTCATAATTAAAGTACATAGAAGCAGATGCATTTAATCAGGCACAGTATAAGTGGAAATCTATTCATTTGACAGAAAAGTTGTTTGAGCCATTTGGCTGGTTCCAGGGTAGTTTGTGGTAAGCGGAGGATTTTTGGTATGTTGAAGTTCTCAGGTGCCACCTGACTGCATAAGGCTCTAGGCCAGAGTAGGCCTGAGTTCCACTGACATCAATCTTTTCCAGTGTATTGTTCTGGAATTCTACATTTCTGAAGTTTTGAGCCTTTTATCGTCGCATTTCAAGGTTCTGACTGATCTGTGTGTCTGTGCCCTGTCCCAGGTGAGCTCCCCGGGAAAGGCACAGAACCTGTACCCCTCCAATGAGTACGAGGTGCTGCCCAACGGCTGTGAGGCCCACTGGGAGGTGGTGGAGAGGATCCTCTTCATCTATGCCAAGCTCAACCCGGGCATCGCCTATGTCCAGGGCATGAACGAGATTGTGGGCCCCATCTACTACACATTTGCCACGGACCCCAACAGTGATTGGAAAGGTACAGAGAATCTCCATTTAAACAATAAGCAATCTGATCAGGCAGTCAGTGTGGTTTAGTGGTAAGAAGCAGGGCTCGTAAAAAGGATACAAGTTCAAATCCCCACTGATGTGGTACCTTTGGGGAAGGTTTGCCAATTGCCTCTGTAAATACCTAGCTGTATAAATGGATAACAACACAAGTCACTCTGGAAAAAAATGTTTGCTAAATGACAATAATGTAATATAATATGTTAAATGACTGAACATATTCTCTTTTTCTTAGTCGTTTCTTCATTCATACAAATCCCGGTTGCATTCAAATTGTTCATTCTGATTTCCAGGATTGAAAATGTTACTGGTCTGACCACAAAGTGATTTGTGCTTAGCTTTGAATAGCAAATTTATGCAAACGTATTACTTTCTTCTACGCTTGCGTAACACTGTGAGTTCAGCGGTCCTTTGAATTTGTTTTTCGAAGTTAAGGACATGCACACATCACCTGGCAGGTGTGATCATTAAAAAAAAAAAAAAAAAAAAAAAAAACCTCACGCCCTTTTTATTGGCTTTTTTGAAGCGCTGCGCGTGATGGAGGTGCTATCTCTGAGTCAGGCAGAAGGATGACCTTTGAGCTAAATCTCTCTGTTTCTGCTACGTTTGCACTAACAGGGTTTCCATTTTAACACGGTGTGGTCTGGCTTTTTGTCGTGTTTGTGTGTTCTCCAGCTGTACCTCGGACTGGCATCAGTCTCTCAGCTCATTTCCTAATTTGAAAGTGAGCCGAATAGACCTTAACCCTAACCCTAACCCAACAATACTTGTTATGACGTGGAATGAGAAATTGATTTTGTTTGCACACCTTGGCACATGTGTCCTATACATGAACAAGGAGCAGGCATGTCTGCACTGCCCCCACCCAGGGATGGGGAAACCTCATCCCTTAATGTGTTGATGTACCTACCTTATTGCATAACGCGAAACCCTCGATTTCCTCAAAAAAAAAAATAGGTTTAAACACATTTCATTAAAGACCAATGAAATATGTATGCAAAATGAGGTGGACAAGCAGAAGAAAAATCACTTGGAGTCCCTCAGTTTCCATATTTTGCTCAGGAAACTGAGAAACGTCCACACAAAACTGAAAAATTTTAAATAATTTCTTCATCTGGCTGTGTTAGCAGCTGGCATTGCAGGAGCTGAGCAAGGGGCAGTTTACCTCTGATAATGCTGTACATTAGTGGATCCCATGGAAACCCCATAGAAACAGAAACAATCATTATGAGCAGCTCTGAGCCGCCACTGCACAGACCAGGCCCACATGAACACAGCCAATGAAAACACGGCGTCTGGGTCGCAGTCCTAATACGAGTGACCTGCGTTTAACAAAGTGCTCCTGACAAACTGCCCCGATTGTTGCTGCCGTAGAGCTCTGACTCATGTATCCCACTGGCCTAATCACATCAAGTGGACACAGCCTGCAGTCCTCACTGATGTAATTTAGCAGGGAAGAGCAGTTTTAGCTGTATACACTGTTGCCCCCTGCAGGTAAAAAGAGGTAAATGCAGTAAGGTTTAGCCCAGAATGTGCAGCATGCTTTCCACATGATCATCTAAAACTGTTTAAAAGTTTGTTTTGGTTACAATGTTATGCACCACCAACGTTATTGAATAAGAAATCAAATGAAGTGACTCATTAGTGTGTGTGTGTGTCTGTGTGTGTGTATCTCAGAACACGCAGAGGCAGACACCTTCTTCTGCTTCACCAACCTGATGTCAGAGAACAGGGACAACTTCATCAAAAGCCTGGATGACTCCCAGTGTGGGATCACCTACAAAATGGAGAGCGTCTTCTCCACCCTCAAGGAGAGGGACATGGAACTCTACCTCAAACTGGTCAGCAGGGCTTTCTCTTTCCTCATTCCCTCTACTTACTGGTGTAACCCCAGAAAGTTTTAGAGAATATCCTTTTTAGCTCAATGAATATACTCAAAATAACTATTACCATATTGGTATATTGAAGGTTTGGCAAATATTTCATATGTGTCATATCATATTTTTGCGTGAATACATATTAAATATATTTGCAATATATTCTTGGCCATGAGCAACATACTTCTCAGCATATTACAATGTATTTCATTTTCATATGAGAGATGCTGAATGTAAAAACTTAAGCTTTGTAAGTCACACTGTAAGCCAGGCTAAAGTCTAGCTAAGCTGGTAAGACAGTATTGTAGTGTGGAAGGTCAGTGTGCGGAGCGTCTGCCTTCTCTCTCCTCAGCAAGAGCAGAACATCAAGCCGCAGTACTTCACCTTCCGGTGGCTGACCCTCCTCCTGTCCCAGGAGTTCCTCCTGCCGGACGTCATCCGCATCTGGGACACTCTGTTCTCCGACAAGGACCGCTTCGACTTCCTCATCCTGGTGTGCTGCGCCATGTTGATGTGAGAGCCCGCGTCACACCTCGACTGATGGGGCGGAGTAGGGTGCCACGTGACACTTACCTGTGGCACCCTGTGCGTGTGAGCACATGCTTGTGTGTGTGTGTGTGTGTAAGCACATGCTTTGTGTGTGTGTGTGTGTGTGTGTGTGTGTGAGCACATGCTTGTGTGTGTGTGTGTGTGTGTGTGTGTGTGTGAGCACATGCTTGTGTGTGTGTGTGTGTGTGTGTGTGTGTGTGTGTGTGAGAGAGCACATGCTTGTGTGTGTGTGTGTGTGTGCATATGTGTGTGTGTGTGTGTACGTGTGCGCGCGCATCTGGGTTTATCAGACAAGAGGTCAGAGTTCAGCATTCAGTGTGCACGGAGTAGCACATGTCTGTCTCTTGGGTGTCTGCAATGTATCTCCTGCTGCCCAATGGTCCACGTCAGTTTTTATTTTTCATTTCAGACTGATCCGGGACCAGCTGCTGGCTGGGGACTTTACAGTGAACATGAGGTTGCTGCAGGTAGTGAAATCGCCTCTTCTTGTTACAGTTTGGAATAATTCATTTCCAGACCTATAAGCAGCTTACTAGCAACCAGAAAAAAAGGAATAAGAAGTTCTGTAAATCTGTTATTGTCGTGAAAATGTTTTTCAATGAAAGATGTATGATAGATAAATCAAAGCACTAGTAATTGATAACTTCCATGCAGCACAAAGCCTAAAGGTCAGATGATAAGACATTTGACAGGTTTTCCTCTTTCTTTTGCATTCGGGTCACGGGCGTCAGGTGGTGTGTTGTTTGGCCACCACGGTCTCCCTTACTCTGCCACGGCCTTGTCGTTCGCAGGATTACCCCATCTCAGACGTGCACACCATCCTGAAGAAGGCCAAGGAGCTGCAGGACGGAGCGTAGCCACCGCCCAGCTCCGCCCCTGTCACCTCTGACCCCGCACCGGCACAGCACTCTGGGAACCCGCAAACTGGCAGCGTGGATAACAGCAGCAGCGGCAGTGTCTCTGTGAGCCTGAGGCCAGAGGACGCCACACTGCACTGCATTGTGGGGGGAAAAAAAAAATAACTGTGTCCACAGGCTTCCTCTCTCGGCATTGTCGACCCCCCCTACCCTGCAGACGGTATTCTGTTTCAAGCCATTTATTTTTGCACTGAAGACTGGAAAACCAAAAGAAAGAAAGAAAAAAAAAAATCAGCAAAAAAAAAGAAAAAATAATAAATTACAACAGTAGCTACAAATCATACTGAAAAAAAATAAGTATGGAAACACTCCAAGACTAGTATTTCCCATTCATAATTGTATCCTCTAGGCTTTTGTTTTCTGAGGATGGGGTTTTACTTGATTTTATTTTACATAATACAGTATTTGTTTTGTAATTGCCGTTAATCATGGAAAAGGAGCAAAACGATGCTGTTTCCTTTTTTTTGTTTCGTTTTTAATTTGCATATTAACAGAACAAGTGGTGGACCCTACCTTGTTCAGTACTGCCTCCACCCCAAGCCGAACGACAGATAATGTTCCAGATGATATTATGACATTGACACGTTTAAGTTAGGGAGGCTGGGGAAACCGCGTTTTCCCCCTGGCCACGCTGAGAAGGTTACGGAGTGAATGTCGCCAGTGGCGGACAAACAAGATGGTTCTCAGCTCACCTCCGTGCGTTTTTGTGAAACAGAATAACGAGTCCTTAAGTACTTTCGCAAACCACCTGAGAGCTGTGGGCCGCGGTCCTCTCGGATCCGGCCCCTCTTCGACTATCTCAATGGTCTTGACTGTTTATTTGTTTAGGTGTCTGTTCGTCTGTTTTTTTATTTTTTTATCCAATCTGTGTTGACAGAAGCATGTAGTGCCGCTGTCTGAGCGTGTGTGGGACGCGTGCCCGTGCGGAGTTCTGTCTCTGTTGTTGCCGGCTGTAAAAAATCGGCGGTGGGTTTTTTTGCTGACCCGTGCCCTTTAAACTTTAAGCTGTGGGTGTGGCCTGGCCCGAGTGTGGCACATTAACCTACCTGTTCTGTGAATTGTAATTGGTTTACACACGGATCTCTTTCACCAATCTCGGACCTGCAGGCTAGACCGAGTAGCTGCCGTCAGGCCGATCGTCTGGCCTTGAAATGCCCTTCAGTGAGCGCTAGAGGAGAAGTCCCTCTTTATTTTCAAACCGGAATGAACACAGTAAACAGAAGATGGATGTTTTAAACACCCTCCACACCCCTGCCGGGTTTTCCTTATTGGTTATTACTCACAGAAAGGAGCCGAGGGTCGTCTACTCTTTTGTGTTAATGAAGGCATGTTTCAGGCCGGCTCCCACCACGCCTAAATCCTGAGGATCTGTGATCCCTGGACAGGCAATAAGCTCTGAATCGCCCTTCTTTTTATTTAATCTTTGACATCCGTACATGTCAAACATGCAACTGTTAGCCACTACATATGTTACCACTCATTTGTGCTACCAATATGTAAGTTTCTTTTTTTTTTAAATATATAAAATACAGATGTATTACAAAGAATATCTTTTAATGTTTCCAGGATCAATGCCTTTTGAAGATTTTTTTTGTTGTTGTTCTTGCCTGTGTGATGTGGGTTGATGTGCCTCAGAGCGTTAGATTAATTTGTCACAAGATGAGGTGGCTGTCTTTGTCTTACACTAACATCTGTCAGTCCTTAGACTCTGGGCTTTTGAGCTTTAACAGAGGGGAAATCAAACGAATGCCAGTATCACTTGATCCATTTGCCACCTATGCAGTCATCAAAGGATGTAGACATGATGAGAAGGGCTTTTTAATACAGTAATATGACCCCTACCAGTGACTCCTCATATATCATTTATCCATTAAGAGGTGGTGGATATGATTTTGATCATACTTGCACAATATGAAGAAACATACCCCTCTATCGGATCTTTTATCTTTTTCCGTTGTGGAAGGGAATATAGAAAACAGAAGAGCAAAGGTGAAACATTTAAAAAATGTTATAATTGATGTTTTTTTTGTAGTATTGGAGGTTCTTCGCAGTATAGTTACTGAAGTTGGTTGTGGTTTTGAAGTGTGATGCCTTTTTTTTCCTCTTTGCTTTTAATCAGGTCGTACCGTGGTATTGACTTTCCGGAGTCTTTGATTGTCATGTTTATGCATGTAAATATGTGTCTGCAATAGTGTACCGGGATCTCATGTTCTTTAACAGTGGATCTGACTGCTCTGTGTGAAGCCTTTCACCGTCTGAAGTCTTAAGCAAATTATTTTAGGTATAGTGGTAACGTGGTGGTAAAATAACTTCTTTTTCCAGACACCAAACATACCGGGGAGATAATCTATAGAGGAAATATTGACTGCGAGCATGTTAACATTTTCTTGACATTTAGTTTTGGTAATACCATTTTTGTTTGTCTGCTGCCTGTGTCAGTAGCATCGGTCTCGCCTGGGCTGCCTGTGTGCGTTTTCTCTCTCTGCGTTGAAGAGGAAACCAGTTCATGTCCTCAGGCGGCCTTGCAGGTGTGGTCATTGAGTGTCTCACCACAGTAGTGAACTGCACAGGGAGCTGACTCATGCTGCCTCCCCCCCCCCCCCACAACACTCCTGTTATCCCATGTTTTTTCCCTAGCCCCTCCTCCTCCATGCACCCGCCCCGCCCCCCGTTCTTTCTTCGTCCCCGAGCTGAGCTCACTCCCTCTGGGGATGGCAGGCGTTAGCAGTTCGTGGCGTGGCCCGCCTGATGGCTTCCAGCCTCCTTAGGTGCCAGCGTGGCGTCTTGCAGCAGTGTGGCCGGTACTTTGGGCTGTTGATCGGAGGCTGGCAGTGTCCACCCTTCTTCAGGCCTGTGCGCTCACCTCTGACCTCATGGTAAGGCAGGCTGACCTCTGACCTCACAGTGAGGCAGACCCACTCCAGGCCTCACAACAAGACTAGGGTCTTTGTGGCTGTCACAAGCAGCAGTGACCTCTAGCCCAGCCATTTCTGTGTTGTTGGGAGTTCATGTTCGGTTAGCTACGATTCAGTGATTGGGATGCCCAAGGAATCTGCCTGCTACCTGAAGTTAGTTTACGGTTTGTGTTCAAGAAAGCTCTAGAGTCTTTGTTTTGACTACGCTTGAGTTTAACACATCGGCTGCGAGGGATCACGTGCTGCATATCATGTTGAGCTATTAACACACGACTTGAGTTCAGGTCTAGTGTGAGTAACTGAAACCCCACTTCAACGCTGTGGACTGTGCCTTGTCATGCTTGCAGCTGCGTGGCTTGAAAATGTCTAGTTGATTTTCAGCAGCTATGCTTGTTTTTTTTTTTTTTTAGGATATTAACACTTAGACAGTTTAACATTGCATGTGTCCTTTATTTTAGTTGTTTGTCACTGTTATTCTTATGATGATTATGGTGTTTTATGGATTGATGGTTGTTATGCCAGAACTATATATAATGTGGCATATAAGAGTATATAGAGTAGTTTGTTTTGTTACGCCCTGGTAACCCAACCCTCAGAAGCTCTGAGATGAAGGAAAAACTAGCACAGCAGTGGTTTCCGTAACTACGTATATGTTGATGTGTTTTAACATTGTTGTCATTATACGTTGATTTAAAGCCCTCCAAGGCATATTCATATCCATTTCATTTCTGCATTTTGAACTCTAGAAGTTTGTTTCTGAATACAGTTGCAACTACAGGCATAAGGCATGCATGTCCCCACACTGTCTCACCACTGTAAAACCCATTTTAATGGGGTAGTTATTCGAGTTTTGGTATCCAGTGGCCCTGTGTCTGAGGGATGATAGATATGTTGGTGAGCAGTGCAGGGTGGGATAGCATAAGTGGGTAACATCTTTAACTAAAGCTACATTTGGTTGCCGTGCACACTGTGTGTGCATTTCATCCAAATGAAGTCAGTCTGAGAGTTTGATGGAAAGCAGCCCCCCGCCCCAGCGGGTACAGCCGACAGAAATGTACTAGACATTTCTGAATGTATTGCATTGTGGTCAGTTTTGTTACAGAAATGTGTTCTGAGATAAGGACCAGTGGGCAAGGTCAGAGAGAATGGTCAATGGCTTTTTTTTTTTCCTTCTTCCAAACAAACTCTCAGCTGTCTACAGGGCAGGATTCCTGCTTAAACACTAACAAAGCTATGAATAAATATATTGTGGAGTTACAATGGTGCAGTTCCTATTTATTGACTGTTCATTCTCTCTCACTCACTCCGAGAGCACTCTGTACAGTCCATGTTCGGAAAAGGTCCTCACAAACAGGTTTCACTGAAAGGCACCTCTTAAGAGCAGGCAGTACTAGTATATATGAATGTAAGCTGAAGACTAATGCATTAATATCTTAAGATGGATAGTATAGCTCATTCTCCCAAATTGTGCAGAGTGGATGTCAAGCTCCATGTAGTTGGACATAGGAAAGTAGGAGCGTACAGTTTTATCTGGGTTGTGTTTGATTAATGCAAGTAGGTGGTGAGAAAGGGAGGTGGGGTGGTTAGAATGATTTTTTTTTTCTTTAAATCACTAACAGTTTTCATGTGTTGAATGTCCACATGAAGTCAGCAAAAAACACATAACAAAGGATAACATTGCTGCAATAGAACCTCCCAGATTTCCATCGGAATGTTTACAAAACAGCGCTGTGTAGCAACAGGAAGCTGTGTTTCTGAGCTGCTCGGACCACCCTGTTCAAACTGTAGGTTTCTGAGATGAAACAGTAGGGGAGGCGTAGAAGCCAGACCCTGTCGAGGAGCCTTTGCTTGTGGACACGTTAATTGGTTGTATGTTTAGAGAGAGTGCTCAGGTCTCCTCTGCAGGAGAATGTGATGGAATGTGTGAGAAATGCAGGTGCAGGCGTGGGATAGTGATGGTTAGCGAGTGGAGAACTTGCAGAAGAAAAAGACGCACTAAAAAACGCTCTTTGCATGTGTGTGCAAAGGAGGGTCAGGAAAAAAGTCTAACAATTTCAGTGTTTTATTCAAACTTCTTACCGAGGCAAAAAGTGAATTATTTTTTGCTCTCTGTCAAAATGATGTTAGGCTGTTTTTCCATCATTTGTTTTGTTGCTACTTTGTTAAACAGTGAGCTTCAATTACAGGCCAATGGTGGTTCACGAGGGAGAAAGTCTGCCGTCACTGATGCTGAAACCATTGATGCTGCACCTATCAGAAGCAACTGAAGCAATTAATCACAGGCAGTGTCCACATGCTATCTCTAACACATACTGTGCTCTTACGGCATTATATTCCGCATTATCTAAGTCTCAGTTCTTCTTTGGCTCTGTGTGAGCTCGTCTGTGTGTGTGTGTGTGTGTGTGTGTGTGTGGGAGGGTGTAGGGGGTGTGTGCGTATGTATGTTTCGTGGGTGGGTGTGTGTGCCTACGTGCACGATTTTTGATTTACGTTTTGCATGTGTATACAGTTTTATATAGGTAGCTGTAGCTCTTAGTATCAGAGGAAAAAAAATGTTTTTACAGTGTTTGCAATTACATAATAAATATTATGAAAATGGTCAAGTGTGTTCTGTTTTTTTTCCCCTCACACATAATGATAATAAGGTAATAAGTAGGATGTAATCCCATGGAGGTTACATGTGGACATTTACTTGTCACAGTAAGGAGGGACAGAGTGGCCTTTTCCGAGAGCAGTGAGACCTTCAAGATGAAGATGTCCCTGTGGAAAAGGTACATAGGGAACTTATCAAAATGAACTCCCGGTTTTAGTTTCTAATTTTAGGCATGAAGGACCTTGATAGCTCAAACCAAGCACATACCCAGTTTCAGAACATAGCCCCTGAATTCACTCTGAGATACATTACGTTAGGCAGTGTAACTTGGAGCACTGGTACTAGGGGTGCCTATATGTTAATACAGAAGTACAAGCAACATGACAAAGAGCTGTTCTTTAAAAAAAATAATAACAAAGTGCATCCCAAGTCTTTCTGAGCATGTAAAAGAATGAACATTTAGGTGGTCCCAGATGCCTTGTGTGTTACCTGGTCAGTGAAGTATATATATCAGGGTATCAGGGTTGAGTGGAAACCAAATGCGGTTGGCATGCAGTACATAAACTTTCAATTTCTAATTTGCATTTTGACTGAAATTGAAAGAGGCAACACCAAAAAGATAATGTCCTTAGCTAAAGTTTTACATGAGTGTAAAATTCTCTCAGCAGAGAATGACAGCACCCTGTCTTACCACTGGTTTCTGAAAAGGTAATCGAAATAGCCCCTGAACTGTTCCTGTTTAGATATTTTTAGCACACATATGGACACTGACAGAGCTGACTACAGTATCGATTGCTTTTTTTGATGAAATGCTATATTATTAGCCCTATCGTGTTATTACACTTTAAATTATTTGATTTCTCCGTTTTGTAGTCACAGATGCCGATATAAAGTTTATGACTCTGAAAACACACACCTCATACAGATACAGGTGTACCTGCATATGTCAGAAATTGCTGCGTGAAAGCAGCAGTGATGAACAGATCATTTAATGACCCAGGAAATATAGGATGTAGTAAGAATAAAGAGGTTCTCTCCGTGAACTGTAGGGCATTGTCACCGGGGAGCGTCGGCAAACCCGAGACACTAGAGCACGGACAGGAAGAGGCTTCCGTAGTAAAGCCCCGCTCACGCTCCGGAGGCGGGTGCCCGCGCTGCCATCAAAACCAAGGCGCTATCCTTACCTCCTCAGGGAGGGCGAAGGCAGATTTGAAAATTCGCCTTTGTCTACCCTTTTTAGACATTGTGTGAGTGGATGTTTGTGGTTTTTTTTTTTAATCTGTCAGCGTCTTTTGTTGGATATCAATCGCGATTTGAAACGCTTTGTCTTTAGTGTGCGGGGTGCATGCTGTTTCAACCTTGTCAGCTCGTTCTTGACGGAGGAGCAACCAGCGGTGACAGAAAAAAGGATGTGACCCAAGAGACAGTGATTTCACATGAAGGATATTTTCTGCCAAGCAATTATTTAATTTTTTTAAGCAAGACGTCCATTTTGTCTCATGAAATTTTTTTGAGAGGAAAAGTAATTGGAATACATATCTGATGAATGTTGAAAATGAGCATTTTATAAATTAATGTGGGATGCCTAACATAAAACAGACTGTTATTTTATCGTTATCGCTCTGTATATTAAAAAGTGAAATATAACTGAGGCGATAGCTAATATAGTAAAATTGTAGGTTTTAAATGACGGTAGTATTAAGGGATTTTAAAATGTAAGTCAAAGGGAAGATGACCCAGAAATGTGGATCACTGTGCCAGTAGCGCCTCGGACCTCAAGCTGTTCTAGCGAAGAATCCGCTTTGATTACGGCGGATTAGCTACGTTTTATGATCGGGCATTTCCATGCAGACAATCTATTTGGAACACATTGCACTGTTAATTGCGAGCCGTGGGAAGGAAATTCAGATGGTGCATTGTTGAATTATAATATATCACGCTTTTGATTTTCATAAAAAATTAAAGTCATTGTTGGGAAAGAAAAAAAAAAACACACTGAACGCGTTGCCAGCCTGTATGATAGCGGGCATGTCAGAATGGCTCTCAAATGAAAAGTGCTTCTCTGTTTTCCGTGGAATCGTCTGTCTGCTACAGAGGATGCGATCTGGACACTCGGCAGAAGATTGGTTTGGGAATGATTATTATTGTAAACGCGGAGCAGCTCAATGGCGCTGTGTGCATCGATCCTGCGCTGGGTCGTTGCATTCCCGGGTGCTTCTTCATCAGAGCACGATAGATTTTTGTATTTTCTGATGCATTTTGCCAAATCACAATTTTAGGATGATGACTCCGTGTTACTGTGTGTTTTTAGTACTGAAATCCTTGAACCAGGGTTTACGGCCCGTTCATGGATTTCAATTTGACAGTCGTTGATGAGTCTTTTTTTTAATCAATTGCATTTTTTCTTGCTTTTAAAGTACAATTAAAGTACAATTATGGTTGTATGCAATGTCACTGTTTTAAAGGAAAACGGGATTCTTTTTCTTCTTTCACCACTGGCTTCTAAGACTAGTGACATTTCACCAAGGTGCGCTTGATGACACGCAGCTGGGTACCGGTGTTATGCCGTGAAGAAGTGGTCTTCAAGACCTACACAGATACAATACCGTTAACAAGAATTCGAAAGGTACCTGTGCTCTGTCTCTTGGTTTTTGGCTCTCGTACCCGAAATGAGTGAAGAAGTGTTGTGAGGAAGTACAACTCGTCAAGAATTGCCTGCACGCCAACGAGAAGCGGACTATGAATCTGAGATGATGATGATGATAGAAACACAGGTAAGACCGTTTGTTTTAAACACAGTTTTCAAACCATTTTTGAAATTCAAGCCCAATCGCTGTATTAACATTGATGTTAATTTGTGTCGTTTTGTTTAGATCCAGATATGTTCCACATGGTCTTTTAAGAGTGAGTTATTTTCAGCTAGTCAGGCTACTGAAACTGCCACTGTTTGTTGTTAAAACAGACTTAAATGAAAAAAGATGAGCATGAAATCAGATGGCTATTTTTGTCTCTTGATAATGAAAAACCCACAACAATAACGTCTGACAAACACAGCCGTGTTCAAATGCATTTACCAGAATGGATTTAAATTAATTTCCATAACAATTCTCTATTCAAACCATTGCCCGCGGCAAAGCTGCATTGATGTATGGTGTATACAAAAAGCGATTATGAACCTGGCACGGGATCATTTCCGTTGCACGGTTGTTATGGCACGCGGAGCAAGGGCAGAGCAGAAGGGAGGGCGCGCGCAGTGACCTGACTCCTCTCACGCGCGGATCTTACGCGTAATAATTAGGGCACGAAAAAATCGTTGTTCTCACTCAGTTTGTCTGTCTCCCTCTCTCTCTGTCTGTCCAATTATTCATAATGTGCTTTATTGACGTCACTTTACAGTCTACCGCTTTGCCAGATCGGGGTTGCAAAGGGGAAAAATTACACGATACAGGCTTAATAATGGTGAAAATTATTTGCAACCTCACATAAGTAGTGATGCAGTAATCCATTCCCTGGAAAGCGCGTGGGGTGACAGAGTACGAGTGAAAATGAGGTGCGCTGAGTGTGTGAGAGAATCCATCTATGTGATCCTGTGACCTTCCCCTCCCCCATAAATCACTTTCCCTTTCTTTTCACCGTAGCTGCATGTAATAGATCTCTGTATGCAGCGGGTAAGTTCGATTATTATTAAAATTTCTATAAAGGGCAGTACGGTACATCAGAGGAGGCAGGGCTTTCCAGACCTCATCGTCCATGCATCTCTCCTCTACGGCAATCCTCAATCCACCTCACGGCTGAACTGGAAACTTAAACTGGAAAGTCACTGATCTTTTCCATTTACAATTTGCCGATATTGCTCACCGCGGGGGGGGACAGGGATTGGACGATAAAACAGGGGAGAGTGAAAAGTAGCAACCAGCGTATCAGCAGATGCCGCTTCACGTTCGACGATTGGGGTCAGACGGAGATTGCAGCCTGGCTCGTGCTGCGCACGCCATCCGCGTGCCACATCAGGCACCGAAAAATACAATAATAATAAATAACTGACAGAAGGCGCCTGTGTGTGTGCGCGCGCGCTGAATCTACTGCCTTGTAAACTGCAGATAATCTACTCACTATATAGCGCGCATGACCACACCACAAGGCTGGCTTGTTGAATGAGTGTCAGGCGTCCATTGTGTTTTTGCTGGCCTGAATCTGCATGCGTGTGGAAACAATTATTATCTGTCTTAATATCTCAGAAGGCGACTGTAGGAGTGGAGTACATTCCCTTTTTGTCGCATTCCTGAGTGCTTGTGTAGCAGACAGAACAATGGACACTCAGACGCGTAGCAATCCACGCATAGAGCAGATCTGTCAGGAGGTAGATGGAATAGCTCAAAACCCTCTGTAATCAGTGGTGTCGAATTGCACACTACTGTGAGTCACATTTAAACTTTTCTTGCCCCAGGGCGAGCTAGATTCGGTTTTGGTGCTTCTTTAATTTGTTCAGCTTGTCCGAGACAGGAATCGACCATGGTCCTCCACCTGTTACCTTCTTTTTGTGACGTACAGACGTGTCTTGCGTGTTGAAGCGCTGAGGGTTGCTGTGTGTCTGAGTTACTGTCTCCTACCAGTTGTTATTGGCAGATGTTATTACTCCCTCCTGACTGCTGCTTGGCGTGAGAAGAACAGTTTTCCGTTCCTCATTACATCCTTTCTAGCACTTGAGTGCACATTTGATTTGTGCCTGTCATTGGATTGCTGTGACTTCATTTGCACCCTACCATCTGAAAGTCATATTTGGATAATATGTGCACATAATTGTAATATGTAACCAGAAGAAGCAAGGGCATTGTTCCCTGTCCTAGATTTATCACATACAATAACTGCTAGATGTAGAAAATGAAGGTGTTATGATGTGTTCATATTCATAACTTATATGTGTGGAAGGTGTGTAAGAATGTGTTTAATTCATGAGTTACTCATACAGGGAAATTCATGAAGGGGTTATTTTATTTGATCTAAATTTTCAGACCAAAATGACCGTAGCATAGGGAACTGCTGTGTTGGTGCACTTCCTTTTGACTGCAGGTGAGGGAGTCTCATCCCTCGTCTGACTCTTTCAGAGAGTTGTTTCATTTTACTGCTATAATGTCTTTTACTTTGCGTAGATAAGCCTCATCACCTCAATATTCCACAATGCGTCTTTCCTTATGGAACTCTGGTCCTCTGATTTAGCCTGAAGATTTCTCCCCCTGTATCACACAGGACTAAGGGCCTTTACTCAGGGGTCTGACGTGGGATCACTGTGTTGATCTTTTACATAGGGAGACACCCCATAAGCACAGACACACTTTTTTGAATTCCCCTGGGGAGGGGTGGCAGAGAGCCCTCACACCTCTGAAATGGATGTTACACCTCTGAGCTATCTCATCTCACCATCTCTGCGCGCATCCGCTAATGCGCTAATCCTGTACGGACAGTCTGCTTTTGTTGACGGTGCCTTGCTGTAGTGTTGATCTGTCTGACTGAATGTCATATTTTATTCCTGCCAGTCTACGCTCTAAGACAGTCTGCTCTAGCAATGACATTAGACTGCCCTCTGTGTGTGTGTGTGTGTGTGTGTGTGTGCGCACATCTCAGCTGTTGAGTTTGCAAGCCTGCGTGCATGTCTGTGAATTTGTGATTATAATATTTATGGGTGTGTGTGTGCGTGTGTGCGTGTGCTTATGTGTGTGTGTGTGTGTGTGTGTGTGTGTGCGTGTGTGTGTGTGCGTGTGTGTGTGCGTGCGTGTGTGTGTGTGTGTGTGTGTGCGTGCGTGTGTGTGCGTGCGTGTGTGTGCGTGTGTGCGTGTGTGCGTGTGCTTATGTGTGTGTGTGTGTGTGCTTGTGTGTGTGTGTGTGTGTGTGTGTGTGTGTGCTTGTGTGTGTGTGTGCATGCTCACTTTTGTGTGCAGCATAAGGATACTTCACATAAAAACAGTAGCTATCCTGTCCTGTAATATGACACAGCCGGTGGGTGCACTTGCTGTTTGTGATCTGGCCAGCATCTGGGGACTCACACATCTGTGTTCTGGGTGTTTTACAGAAGGTCCATGAGAGAATGAGAGACCGATGCAGCGTATTGTGACTGTACATGTGTTTTCTTTGTTTTAAACTAATTAAAAATAATGCAGTTAGGGCCTTGTGATACACTAGAACAGTGACTTACGAACTTGGGGTACACACTGTGACCTGCTGGGGAGAGCTGGACACCCCTCTGGTGGTTCCCGATTTGTCTGCATATTCCTTATATACTGTAGGAGATCCTCACCATTTGCAGGGGCTGTGTTCCAGGGAGCTTCACGACTGGGGAAATATGCAAATACCATACTGCACTGACAATAAAGATTTATGCACAAATGGGGATTTGCTCCCAAGACGCAACCACATTCTCAGCACGAGAACAATGTCGGCGATGAAATAAACCAGCGATGAGCGCGGGATAGTGTGGCGTTGTGTGGACCGGGAGCAGGGACCGCTCCCCGGAGACGAATACTCCGAGCCCTGAATCACGAGTCGCCAGGAGGGCAAGGGCACTTGTGAAGGTTGACGTAATGAAGACGAGCAAAGCTGTCGACCTGAGACAGCGATTTACTCTCTCGCACCGCGCCGTGGTACAGTGTCGGGCGGTGAAAGGGCCATATGCCTTGCGGTGATTGTCAAGGGTAACTGATGTGCGGGGGGGGGCGTGAGGTCACAGTGCATGCATTCATTTGCATAATTGC
Source organism: Megalops cyprinoides (assembly GCF_013368585.1). Taxonomy (NCBI): domain Eukaryota; kingdom Metazoa; phylum Chordata; class Actinopteri; order Elopiformes; family Megalopidae; genus Megalops; species Megalops cyprinoides. The sequence continues at coordinate 6,474,314 of NC_050586.1, forward strand.
CTGAGCGGCTGTGGGACACGCGGTGTGAAGGAAAGCGGGCGGAGATGTCAGTCAAAACGGAACAAAAGCCGAAACTGAGAGGGAAAGCAAGCTGTGCCCCGGAGCTCATTGGAAAGGGCTGGGGCTTTTCCCTGAGGTGGGGCCAGGTGTGCCCCGCCCAATGAGCTGCAAACAGGGGAGGCAGAAGGCGATACAGTTTTACTCTGAAATCTATTTGCCATTATCAAAAGGATGTAATGCCACCCGATCTCTTTGCTACAATCAAACATTTTCTAATAGGAAGCACGTGGAGGTACTGTATGAAATCGGTTGTGAGGCACAGTTAATCATGAAAATAATAATAATAATAAAAAGCATTCAGGATGAGTATCAGTTTAAAGAACAAGGGCTTAATAATCACTTGCACATGTCCCAAACCAATAGATTAAGATTTGATAGGTTATTAACCTAACTACACTCTCTAGTCTGGAATTTGAGAGTCTGGAAAGAGGATGTGGCAGATTTACTTCTCTACCTTTTTCCCTTTGGCTTGATTGGTTATTCCGAGCACGACTACAGTTTCATGTACAGTGCAGGTCTTTGATGAATTATGCAGTGGGGTATTCAGATTCATACTGCATAGCGCAGTTTAGCCCAGAGCCATCTCATCTCAAGTTTTATCTAGATTCCATAGGTATCATAATGCCTTTCCAGACATTCTGCCAGACATGAGATCATTTAATTGTATGAGATGTCCCATTTGCCTAATTTGCATTTACATTTAATTTACATCAGATTTAACAACAGGTCACTCTGTGTGTGAAATCTGCCAGTTTCCCCATCACCAAATTTAGAATTTGTGTTGTGATGGACAGATGTTTTTATGACATCATACCAGTATAAGTTACCTACTAGTTGTACATGAACATTTTCTGAGATGTCTCATGGTTTGTCAGAACTGTGACTGTTGCTATTCACAAGGACAAGAATGAGACAACTATACCATCATCATTTTGGAATAACCGTTGTTTAAGTGGGAATAATTTTGGCCTTAGAGTTTGAAAACAGAAGACCACACAAATATCAGATTGAATTGTTGTACATGCACTTTATTTATTCAATCAAATCTTCATTGATTCATTTTTATTACACAGCCAAGCAGAGGATTTCATCCAAGTGATAAATTATTCAAAAATGAAACCGCAGTCCATATTTTCCATCTGTCTTATCACTTGCCAAAAGAGCAAAGTAGCTGATCAAATATTAGATATCCACTCATTAAGAGTAATATGCTTGTAATTAGCGTTTGATCCTGTGGTTTGGAAAATTGTACTAATATGCAATCTCACATTAATATGTAATATCCATAATTCTCAGCAGGTGGCGATGTTGGACATAACAAAACATTCAGAAGTGGCTGGTGGATGGTGCGCTCACTGCCATTGCAGTTGCCTGCCATTGAACTTACTGCGACTGAAGTGCTTTGAATCTGCAAAACAGACTGGCAAAGGAGAGAGGACATGAATCTATAGGGAAAAAACCGTTTGATATACTTGATTTGCTTTCTTTCTAATGTTGATGTTGTATTGATTGAAATAAGCCTGTAATCCAGAACAATTTCCCTCATTCTTATCCAGTTATTAGACCTGATTGTGCTCCGTAAGACTGTTCTGCCAAAAGACACATTACATCATCTTGGATATGCTCCTTCCAAAGCAGAAATAAGCGATTTGGCTTGATCTGTACTTTAGTTTGTCCTCTGTTCCTTCTTGAGACGTTAACCTGTGTCTCTGATACTTATAAATATCCATCTCTCCTCTGTTACTTTACTTTTGGTAATGCTATCATTCAGAAATGATTGCGGCAGAAATGATCAGCATTCTTTATGCAGTCTCAGTAAGTCAAAATCTGCAGGTTATCAGTCGGTCACAAGAACGCACCATTTCACATTGCGTCTTTACAAGGTGAAGTGCGTCATTTTTCAATTCAGCCCCTTTTACATCAGAAGCAAAAACAAAATAACCAGTCAGTATACGTCACTCGGGGCTCGACAAAGGGGATCCTGTTACAACCGATGCTAATTATTGCGTTAGACGCTGTACAAAGAGCCCTGTGATGACAAATTATACCAGGAACTGTCGGAGCAGGCCGCGCGGTCTCTTGACGTTGACGTCCTCGGCGATCGCGTAAAGGAGGACCGAAAAGGGAACGCGTAATTGTTCCCAGAGGGTTGTAACCTAATTAAGATATTGCTTTTCAGCCGCTTTGAGGCCACAGCAGCGGGTAAACAAAGCGAAAGGGCGTCATTCGCCCCAGAGGTGAGGAGCAGCGAGTGCGGTGTCCTGTGGCAGGAGACAATGGGGTATTGAATGGACTCTGTCTCACACTCAGTCTGGGTCACCGCCGATGAATCGGATGTGGCCCGCTTTTGTGCACGTCTACGTGTGTGTGTGTGAGTGTGTGTGTGAGTCAGGTCTTTCTGTGTCACGGGACAACAGCAAACTGTTTGTTTTTGCCCCAAAACAAAAGCAGGAGGTGAGACAGCCAGGCTCACGAGACCGCGCCTCCCTCGCTCCACCAGATTGGCCGATGGCCTTGGGCGCCTGTAGCTGCTGTGTGTGTTCCAGTAAAGGCCGGGGGGGGGGGCAAAACCACGCTGGAGGACCCAGGGAGGTCTTTGTGCTTCCCAGCATGTCTCTCATCTCAGAAGCTGTGACTTCCAACTCAGAGGTGACAAAGCTGGCTACTCTTCCGCATTCGCCAGACAGAACACTGGCGGTGGGATTACTTTTTAAATTTAGAGGCATCTGTGTCTCCGAGCGGGTCCCCTAATCTCGGAAGCTGTGGCGCCCTGTCAGCATTGACACCGCTGAGAGGAGAAGGTGTAAACAATGTCTGCCTCATATGCGCTCGAACAGCACAGCGCACACTGATGAAGAGCTCTGGGTTTATTGTTCATTTAGAGAATCCCCCTGAGCATTGCCCTTTTCTTCATCTCCTGCTCCCCGCCGCCGCCCGCCCCCCCCGCTCCCCGCGTAACGCTGCTGTTAGGAGACGCTGTAAATCATTGCCTCCGCTGTGCTGTGATGGACTCCTCTCCTGTAATGTTTTGAGTAGCTATTTCACTCGCTCTTCGTCCCCCGTCGCCCCTGTCCGGAGGGGCGTCAGTGTCTCGGTAAAAGCTGTTAGCCCTGCGCCGGAGGATGACAAACGAACAGACGGGACCACGAGCAAACTTTCGACGCCGTGCGTGTCTGACGTTGAGGTTGCCGTGGAAACACCAGCCGTGCGCTACGCTGGGTAGGTGGTGTACCATAGTGGTGAAGCGCAGGGCTAGCAAACGAAGGGTTGCGGGTTCGATTTCTCCATTGGGGCATGGCCACTGTGTCTCTGGGCAAGGTACCTACCCCGGAATTCCCTCAGTAAATATCGAGCAGTACTCGATGTTGATACTGTAACCTATGTAAGTTGCTCTGGACAAGAATGTCTGCTAAATGACAGTGATGTAATGTAATGCTTCCTCGCTGCCCCGCCCCTGGCCTCCTTCTCACTGTAAGAGGCTTTGGAATGGGACGTGCTGTTCCGCGGGCGGCGCAGGCTCCTTTGTGCATAAATCTCCTCGTTTGTAAGCGGGTGTCAGGTCGCGCCTGCACGGAGGGGAGCCAGACAGACAGCGGGACCGGCAGCCCTGTCAGGCCGTGCCGTTTCTCTCCTGCCTCCACGACGAGCGAGCGCCCGCGCTGAGAGGGAGATTCGAGGCTGGAGCAGGTGGGGGAGCTGACCCCTCTCCCGGGCGGGTTCACTTTATCTTGTCTAATGCCGCCCGATTAGCCACGGACTGTCACGTCTGGGCCGGAACACCAGATGTGACCCCGGCACTGGGAGTCACTCCGATCCTACAGCCGTCATTTTTTTTGTGTGCCTGTTGGGAGCAATAGATGGGGTTTTTTTTTTGTCTTTCTTGTTGGCGTGCCTTGTAGAAGCAGTAAACACACTCTGTGTCTTCCATTTTCTGCCTTGCAGAGCTACCGCTAGAGGGAAAAGCTGTTCCATTCCGTTTGCTCGCCATCACACAGCTTGACGGTCAAGTCAAGCTCAGGCCCAAGAGGGGGGTTGTGGATCATGGCCATGTCCCTTGGGCTGATGGGTTGATTAGTTATGCCTGCTTCCGTTATCAATCACACTGTAAGAATTTGCATTTGTACAGCAGGAGAAGACTGGCCGCATTGTTACCATGGTGATGGCATGTAAGAAGACTCGGAGGTCTGGAGAGTGGAGGATGGAACTGCGTCGGCCCATATGTTTCTTCTGAAGTGTAGCTGGTGGCTTGTTGGTTTTTTTTTTTTTTTGTCTTTTCTTCTTGTTTGGGTACTCTTACATGAAAAGGCAGGATAAGCCTCATACCTCAGCCAGAACAAAGAATCCGCTGCACTCTGTAAGGATCGAGAGTGAAAGAAGTGAAAGAACAACGTGAACTGAAAAAACAACAAGGGTAAAATTTTAGAGGTTCTTGAGTTAAACATTATGACCGCTATGTTCATGATTTTTTATGAATTTGATGTAATTACCTACTGACCAATACCGGAAATGCTTTTACACCCCCCCACCTGCATTTCATTCACCTGAGGCAGTGAGACTAGAATGACAGTTTTCTTCTTCCAGAACTCCCTGCCTAAGGTCGGAAGGGTTTAATCATGCTGGCGTGCAGACAGTCAAAGCTGCAGACAATGCTGGACTCTACGCTGTTAAATGCCAAACATCCACTACATTTATGGACAGAACATTCTTTCCAGTTTATTAAGGCCAGTTATTTTTGATTGCTGTAAGAATGTAGTGTATTGCTGAATTTTAGTATCTCCTCTGTATCGAAACGGCAAGCAGCACGACCTGGCCTGGAGGCAGTCACAGACTGTTCCTTTCGCAGTGAGTCTGAGGTTTCCCTCGCCCACAGGCTGGCTAATCTGCCATTTTCCACTGAGTGAAAGAGCGCTCTGCTGTAAATATGAATCCCGATTGCGTGATCGGGTCGCTGTTCCGTCAGCGCGGACGCTGTGTTCTGTGCCAGGGTCCAGGGGAAGCGTGTCGAGTCCTTCCTGAACAAAGACCCCCCCCCCGCCACTCCGAGGTGAAGAGGAAGGTGGATGTCGTCAACGTCATATTTTTCGGGTGACGGGAGAACTTTGAAAGCGGTGGTGAAAGGACGTAAACTTTGCACTTTGGTTTTTGGAGTCGGTCCCCGCAGCTGTTGGCGCCAGTCGCTCGGACCGCCCCACACGCCCTGTTTCACACGCACTCCCGCTGGCTCTCGCGTGGGCCGCGGAGGGAACCCGTTCCACCGTATCGTTACCGCGGGCCTCTGATGCTGGCGAGCAGGTGAACTGCGTGCGCGGTGCTTACACGCTAAATCACAGAGCAGTGCGGAGACGTGATGGATTACAGCGCCCGAGGGCAGTGACGGCCACTGTAAATTATCCTTAGGTGTGTGAGAATCCAAGGAAAAGGAGGATGTTATTCCAGCATCAGGCCTCGTTCTACTGAGTGTTGAAGTATCTACGGCTTCAGGGTCACCCCCCCCCCCCCTTTCAGACTGAGACGAGATGCAGATCCACGGAAAACCGAGTGGAAAATCTTCATCCTCTAACCGCCTATCTGCATATCGGAGATCAGAAGTGTGAGTGAGCGTGTGAATGCCCATTACAGACCATGCATTGGCTGGGGACTGATCATTATCTCTTCACACTCAATGTCTTTCTTGTGCTTTGAAGATGGTGGTTGGAAACCTGCAGCAGACCTAACCCCTTCACTGATGCAAGGCTAGATGAAGTGAAATGAGCACAAGTGATAGGGTTTTAAAAACAGAAATTCCTCAGAAATAAAACTAGTGCCAAAAAACATCATTTACCTCACATTACTTAGGTATTACCCCCATGTTAATCTCTGCTTGATAGCTACCTACATTCCCCATGACTGGCTGAAAGTTTATTATTAATGTCACAGAACATTACAGTATTGTTGCTCATTTAATTAGACGGCTAGTTATGCTGCTCATTAAAGAGCTCTTATTGTTCTTGATATAGATTGCTAGCCTGCCATTATTTTGAATAAGAACATTTTGCAGTTATCAGTCAAAATCAGATATGCTTTTCAAAGTGCAGTTAATACAGGTAGCTAGCCTTTGCGCATGTGATTATGCAACATACATGATGTTAGATATATAACTCGGCTGGTTATTCACATTTTTTCTGCAAAATCAAAATATGCATTATGCAAAGTTAGCTGGGCACTCCACATAGTCCATAGGCAACTGCCTAGATTTAACCAGCTAATGATAACACAAAGGCCAACTAGGCTAGCACAAGCGAGGGAGTCTGCCGCTAAGTGCAAACCCCGACCCAGACAGCGTGGTTAGCGTCTGCATCAGTGCACTTTCATGTGAAACAGACCAAAAGGAATCAATTGCGCGTCTGTTTATGAGCACGGTGGTGCCTCCTTTTGCCCCTTTTTCTGTCCCGGTGGTGGTCTCTGCACCCGTCCCATTTGCCCTAACGTTACAGTTGTGTAGATTAGTCGTGTCTGCTTGCCCTCCGTCTCTGCCTGTGGCTTCAGAGGAGATCTGTTTTTTCCCGCCATGCGTGCACACGAAGCATACAGTCTAACCCACAGTGGATCAGCATTCAGGCTTCATTCCAACTCACATGCACCCTCCTTGGTTGAGAGGCATGGCGAGACAGGTTTTTATTTTTGGGGGAAAACGGAGGCACAAATATATTCCGACTTAGTCACACTTTCCAGTCAGATGCGGACATGGAATTGCATGTTTGTGCCCCGCTCCAAGGCTCTGTTTGTTATATTGTTATATTTTCCCCTCTGCGATAATAGCTTAAGTAGAAATAACAATAACGCCAGTGATGTTGTTGGCAGGCCTCGTGCAGGAAACGGGCCTCTGGAAAACTCCTGCAGGACTCCCATATCAGGAGGGGGAACCTTTATATTGTTTCAGATGCGGAAGGCAGCTTTCGAAACACTCAAACAAACCGAGGGAGTGTCCAACAAGGAAGCGTGACGTCCCAGAGGCCTTTGGAAAACTCCTGTAGGACTCCGATATGGGGAGGGGATTGGGGGGAATGGGGGAGAGGGAACCTTCCTATTGTTTCAAACGCGGAAGACACCTTTCCAAACACTCAAACAAACCAAGGGAGTGTCCTCCAAGGAAGCCTAACATCCCAGAGGCCTTTGAGAAGAGCCCCGTTCACCTCAGACAGGCATCTCCGTGCACCGTGTCAGAGGGCATTTTCCTCTCTGTCAGGGACAGGAAACGAGTTCCCGTTGTCAAGGCAACGGCACCTGGCCGGAGTGGCCAGTGAGAGGGCGTAAACATGCCGATGGGTGGGCAGGGGATTTTGTCGTGCTGGGAGCCTGGACAGTCCTGGGGCCAGGGTTCTGGCATCGTTTAGTTATCCCTGCTCTTTGACCTCAAGAGCTCTTTCACCTGCCCGGGTTGAAACGTCTAAGGATGTTTGGATGCATTGTGCTTCCTCTCTATTTTCAGAGCAGGGAGAGGACATTGCTGACAATTAAAGTGTTTCCTTGATGTAAGAGGAAATGTAAGTTTTTGTTTTTTTTTAATACATTGCAGAAGGAAAAATATGTTTGATTGTGTCCTTTCATAGGCGTTGCAAAAACAAATGACATAAAGGTTAAAGGTGATGGTCAGATTAAATGTTTTGTCATTACTGTAAACACGCAGGTTTTTTTAATACGTGCCTGTATATGGTATTGGCCATATACAATACCAACAATTGTCTGCATATTCAGTCAATATTGTTTTGAAAGACCTTTTCCAGACTGTCAATTCACATTGCCAATTTAACAGTTTTTTTCTTCTTGTAGTGTGTCTGTGCATGCGTACGTGCGGGTGTGTGTGTGTGGGTGCGTGTGTGTGTGCGTGTGTGTGTGCGTGTGTGTCCTCTCTGCGCGTGAAAGATAACAGTGCAGCACATCAGAGGCATGCAGGTCCTGAAGCACAGCGCCTCGGTCACGCGGTCACGTTCGCGGCGGTGTCACGTGACTTCCAGGAAGTGGCGCTCGGTGGACCGGGCAAGAGTTTTCTTCAGCTTCCTGTTGAACTCAGTGTTCAAAAACCCCAGGAGACGCCCCTGCAAAATGAGCGCTTTTTCCTCTGGCCTACAAAGAGATTTTTATGTGTTCTGAGATTCTTTTGTTGTTGTTGTGCTTGTTGCTGCTGAGGCCCAGACACAGAAGTTAAACTGCGTTACCGTGGCAGCGCTGCACAGCAGTGAGGTATGCGTTTCAGAGAAATATCGACCACTGCTCATTTCCACATGCAGTCACCATTCGAAGCCTCCCGCTTGCTGTTTTCCGAACAGAGGACGTACCGCAGGAGTTTGCCCGGGCCAGGGTATTAAAAATGGAGGACGCCTGCGAGGGTGCATACCTTTGCTCGGCTGCGTCGTTCAGCCTGTCAGAAGCCTTACTGGCACGGTGGCTTTTTATGGCTTGTGCGTCCTGAAGTGGAGATTTCCCTGGGGTAAAAGCTTTGATGTGCGTCCCACATTTCTCTGCTGTCTGGGCTGGAGAGAGGCTTCTCTGCTGTCCTGATCGCAGCCTGCTTCCCCTTCCTGCTCGTCTCCGGGCAACATCCCCACAACCTCGCCACACCATTTGCTGCTTGGGGCATGCAGCGGTTACTACCAAAACTTGTTTTCTTTTTCAAAGAAATCAATAGCAGAGAAGTTGTTTTAAAACTATAAATAAAAGGCCGTTTTAGTGATTGTTGGCTCCTTAATGAACTCAAACATGTCTTTGCAGAGCCCCTTTAACCAGGTGATTCTTTTATAATGTTCGTTGTTACAGGTTGGCTGGCCTTGCCAGTTTCTCCAACTAATCCATTTAAATTGTCATAAATTAACACTCTGGACAGAAACACCTCAGATATCCTATGTTAAGACTAGATATTTAGCTCCTGAATCCCTTCATTGTCTTAGACACTACAGTGCCTTACACTGACCTGTCTTAGTTTGCAAATGCTCATGGGAAAAAGCAGGTAGTTTGGCATTAGTCAAAGGTAAATATTTACAGTTGCTATGGTCCCTGGTGTTTCCTTTACCTCTCCTGTACTTTGTAATTAGCTCTTTTTTATTCTTTTTTCATTTTAGCTAGTCCTGAAAAGGAGACGTTCTATAAACAACTACTGTGGGCATACTTTGCATGGAGCAGCATAATCACCAGTTTCCAGCATAGTAATACTGAGAATTTCTAAACAATTTCTGTGTGCAGATACGCTTAAGTAAATTAATATACATATGAGTTCTCTGAACTCTTAGAGGGAGAGATACACACAACCATCAACATTTGCCATCTGGTGCAGACAATGTTGTCTAGGAGGTTCCAGTTGGTAACAGTAGGTTCTTTTGCCATCTGTGTTGCTAAGCCATCTATGATAGATGTTCCATTTCACACCACACTCCCTCCAAGAATATTCATTCCCAGATGGACAAATCAGAAACATAGTCTAAGACAGAGACATACATTTCGGTGTGAAGCCCCCCAGGCTGACTATCTGTTCAACATATAGAACATCGGTTGTCTATTGCACTCTTGCACTAACATTTCATTGACTTTGATTCATGCTGCAAATACATTATGTTACTAATATGTTAGATGAAGATCCCAACATGGTACTGGGTACTGGTACATGGTACTGGTTCTGCCTTAATGGTTTTATTCAGGTCTGCTTAGGGGCAACGTAGGGTCAATTACCAGCATCCAGGAGAGATTTTGCTTGGTGGCAAAGCTGGAGGAAGGACTGGTGAGGTGTCAGCTGTTCAAAGCCAGGAGCAGTGTGTGAGAAATACTCTTATTAGACATAACAGCTGCCAGCAGATTTAATGGGTAGCACTAGTATATAATTACATAAAATGTAATGTAATGTAATATATACATGACACAGTCAATATTGTACACAGACCAGAAAGTACAGAGAAACTGTAAGGAAGGAAGGAAGCCAGGCCAGCATTATTTTAGGATATTTTAGGACTCTTGCAGGATAACCTATGCAGCTCCCAGAACAAACTGCAATGAGCTGAATGCCAATCTGTACCCTCTCTATGCCACCCCGGGGGTGCGCACTCTGCCATCGGCTGATAACCAATCGCACAGCTCAATGTGTTTGCCGCGGCTGCGGGTAATTTAGGTTGGTAATTTAAAAGCGGGACGAAGCCTGGATACCGCATCTTAGCGTTGATGCAGTGGGTTACTATTATTATTTCCATTACCTTAGAGGTGAGTGAGTGCGTTTTTTTTTTGGGGGGGGGGGGGCGGGGGGGCTGTTTGGGGAGAATGACGGCAGAGAGTCAGTCCGAATTCTTCGGTCCAGCCTCTTTGCGGTGATAGCGCTCCGAGGGCGGGGGGTCTGGGTCGATTTGACTTGCAAATCCCGCCACCCCGGAGAGAGCAAGATCGAGCGACCGACTCCTACTTTACTAAAATAGCCAAGGCTCCGAGCGCAGGCAGGGTAGGGAGAAAACTCTTTCCACATTAAGGCTGGCAGCGTCAGGGCCGTGGGCTGTCAAATCGTCAATCATTACCCCCTGGACTGACACAGGAAGGAGAAAGGAGAAGATGTGGATGATAATATATGTAATGGATATAACATATTTGGTCTATTTAAAATATTATGTTAATTAGTGTCTAGGGGGCTATATGGGGAGTACAATGAAAAAAAAAAACCTTCAATTTCCTTCTAAAAGGTGTTCCAATATAACTGACAGTAGATACACTACATACAATTAACATCGGTTCTTGTAATAATCTTGCCCTGGGTTACTACTAGAGCACAGAAGGCTGTAAACCTAAATTACCAAATTCTCACAGGGAAACCAGTAGTAAAATCAATAAAACTACATACTTATCCCAATATAAGGCAACACAGGTCAAACATGAGAAAGGTATAAGGACTAGCAAATACAATTCTAATTAGGCCTACTGTATAAATTTAAATTCCATATGGGCAAATCCATATCATTTCAAATTGCAACCTGGGGCATATCTACAGTGATGGGGGAACTAAGCAGAATGTTAAATAGAGCAAATGTCAAAATATTAACATTAAACAACAGGTTAAACAACTGATCAGCTATATTGGAACAAGCAGTCGGTTTCTTTCAAAGATGTTTTGCCGTACATCCCAAAGAAGAAAGCAGGGCAAAACGTTGCAAGCCAGACTCTACATTCTGCCAGGATGTAAGGAAACGTGAGGCTGCAAGAGGACATCATTCAGTATCTGTTTCTGTAATTGAAATTGGTTACAACACTGATTGCCAGTATATACGTGCATAGTGGCAGACGAACGTTCCTCGGTGATTTCAACTGCGTCCACAAAATATTGTGGCCCAATAAAGTGATTTAAAATTAAATTACAATTCCAGGGGCCGTCAACATTACACAACGCTTGGTTGGTTTTAATCACAGAGGACATTATAAAAAAAAAATAATAAAAAAAAACCCCGAAACCATTTCAGACTGACAATCCTCATTCGCACTCTTTTATATACGCTCTTTGACTCTTTGTACCGTTCCTCGAGCCGGCGTTCCTTCATTTCGGTAGGTTCGGTGTGTTGCAGCTGCGCGTTAATTGATTCTTGCAGGTGTGCGGTCGGTTAATTGCCTGTGGGACGCTCACTCGGGGGAGCCGGCGGTTCAGAGTGCAGCGGTTTTCCCTGTCATTCGAGTGTCTGCGCTCTCCCAGATGTGGGCTGGAATTACCAAATCAGCTGCGGAGCACTAATTAGAAATCTGGCACAATTAGCAGTTGTTTCATGGTTTGTGTTTGTCTTGGGCTCACATTTTTCCCCCACAGCTAGTCTCTTTACTCGCGCGGCACATTCTGTATTTTACCTAACATCAACATCTAAAATCGCTCAGTTATAGAGGAAGTCCAGCAATAACTGTCAAAATTGTGTTTATCGGACATAAATTGACACCTGCCCCGCAAAAAGCACACACGCACGCACAATGAAATATTTGCTGTGTGTAAAAACGATTCTTTTATCTTGATGTTATATAATGTTATAGGCTACGACTTCACAAAAATGCGATTCGTTGAAAAAATGAATGATATGCCATTGTTAGTCTTTATATAACCTTAAGACACACACATTTTTTTTCGAAGTGCTGTTTGCTATGGACCATGAAAATATTGAGAATTTACAATTTACATTTCTAAAATTTCCACCATACTTTTTTCCCCTCACTCCTTAATTTTATTTTGCTTTTAGACTTTAATTACTACGTACATTTATAGAGCAGGGCACTTATTAAAAAAACTCTCTCCCTGCGCTGATAATGTACACAGACAGTAACTGAATAGATATTTATATACCAGCATCTCTGTCAGCGAGGGGGGAACCCTCAGAGAGTTTGAACTGTATTCCCCTATGGCAAAGAGCCCTGTACAAAACATCAGTGCTGTCCCACGGTGTTTATTGTTGTTCGGCTGATGGTGTTCCCCTGATAAGCGGTCTCACGTTGCGCCGGGATCAGATATCCTCGGGTAAACCGGAGCACCGGTCGCCGTGTCCCGAATTCGCCGCACGCGTGGGGCTCTCGCGTCCGAGCCGCGTTTCCGCGCACTGGGCCGGGCCGCTACAGGGCCTGCGCCCGATGGGGACGGCTCTGCAGTTTCCATGGCGACCACAGTTGCACAACGTTCAAGGCAGCGTTGGGACTGCCTTTGCATCCTAATACAGATATCTTTCTGTCTGCTGTCTGCTGCTGTGTCTACCTCCTTCCTTCCTTCCTTACTCTCTCTCTCTCTTCCTCTTTATACTCCTCTTTTTCTCATTCCGTCCCTTCTCCTTCTCCGCACAGCCTCCCTGGAATAGCTGGTAGGACTTGACTGTGAGAAGTGAAGGAGCAAATGCACTCTGTCTTTGTTGAGCGCTACAGAGGAAATTCAACAGGAACTTAACCTGACAGAAAATTGCCCGCAGGACTCAACTGATACTAATCTTCATATGTTAAGCAATTAGAAGGTGAATTATGACTCTGTGATACTGCACCAGTCTCAAGCATTTTGAGTGATTCTGGTTCCTTTTCCGCTTAAAGGCGACCAGAAGTTGTAACAGACGGCTTTGGGGCAAGATTTCAGGGCTCCAGCCGATCAGAATCATACCAACATCTATGCTGATTGGCTGAAGCCATCTGTCAACATATAACAAAATGGGCTCCTTTACACCAGTCACTGTTGTCTAAATTGTAGTAAGGCAGGATTTATAGTGCTTGCTGCCCATCTTAAATAAGTGCATGAGCTGGAATTTCGTAGTATTCCAAAGCTCATTTGCTGCCACCACTGTCAGTCAAATGGTGCTGTCCCAAAGAATTCCAAACAGTGCTTACCAAATGGGAGAGGCCTGTGCAGGAGGGCCAGATTTTAATTTTAAATACTAAGTTTACAGTTTCCTATTTTCTACTTTTTTTACCCACTGAACAGAAGCTGACTTGCCCTCACTCACTGTAGCATCTTGGCAGGAATATGAGGCAGCTGTCCTGTCATTGTGCCCTGTTTGGTGTGTCCGTGTCTCCTGTCCCTCCCCGTCACTGTTCTGTCCTTGGTGTTCTCACTCTGTGTCCTCCTTTCACCGGCACCATCTCGGCCTCTCTCGTTCTAGGAAGACAGGCCGTTGGGACTACCATGTCCACCATTCTTGCACTTTTGATATGCCTGTGGCAAAGAAGGTTATTTCAAAAATGTTTGACCGCCAGGAAATGCATGCACCCGGTTTACACCCAGGCCGCCGTGCATGTGGGGGATGACTTCTTCGTGTTTCAGTTTACGTAACAGCGGTGTCATATTTCACATTTCACAATAAGGAGCATTTTATTTCCCTGATTATTTTGCATCTCTGCAAATGCATGTAAACAGGCTGTTTGTGTCCCCGCTTGTCACCAGGATGATCCTGTTCTGTTTTCTTTTTTCTTTTTTTTTTTTTAAATTTTTATTTGCTCTTGAATCAAGGAGGGCTTTTTTCCCCCCCATTGTGCTGGACGGTACTTTAGGCACTCAGGCGTTTGGAGTAAAAAGCCGCGTGACCTACATTCCGTCCTCGTGGTTCCATTGAACAGTTGAACAGTGCTCTCAGTGATCAGCCATGGCCTTGAGCATGGTTAACAGCCCTCCCCAACCCCCCCACAACTATACTGTAATGCAGCAGAAAAGGAAAGGGTGGGGGGGCGGGTAGTGGATGGGATGCTGTGCAGACTTTTTTAGGATGGGGGGGGGGGGGGGGGGGCGTACTTTGTCAAATTGGGGGAGACCCAGTTTCCCAGGTTGACGGCTGGTCTGTCAGACTGATCACCAGGAACGAAGGGGAAAAAAGAGTTAGGGTGGGGTTGGCTGAACATATTGTTCATTCAGTCTAGCCCTTTTTTTTTGTGAAGTGGCACTACGTGACTAAGTGGACAGTGTCCTGCAGAAACGAGAAACAAACACAGGCAACGTCACCGGGCAGGACCAGGGGCGGCCGCGGGAACCGGCGGTCAGGAAAAGAGCAGCAGAAATAGAAACGCGCTCGCCTGATAACCATCTCCCCCCCCCCACTCCCTCCTACCTGGAGCTGCGTGTTGCTCGACGTGTGCTGTTTGGTGCTACGGCTGCCGTGCGCTTTCGGTAAGAGAAGAGAGAGCAGCACAGGAAGAGAGAGGAGTGTACGTACCTGCTCCCTCCGCTCTCCGGCAGTTGCAGCTTTTTCGCGCACCACCCAGCCCTCCACCCGCCCTCCCTCCCCCCTCCTCCGAGGTCTGTCGTTGGAGCGTGTGCAGGACCGCGGAGTGAGAGCGTGAGAGAGAGCGCGAGAGTGTCGGAGCACCGCTCAGGCAGAGATGGACAGATGCGATTATGCAGCAGCACGCCGCCGCGCGCTAAAGGACCGCGCCGCGCCTTCGAGACGGAGCCGAAGACGGAGGAGAGGAGACAGCTGCTACTGAGGCGACAGACCAAAGCACCCCCACCCCCCACCCCCCTGGAAGGGCTACTCCCCCCTCTCTCTCCTTAAGAGAGAGGAGGGAGAGTGAGAGAGAGAGCGAGAGAGAGAGACTGGAAGGAGGGGAGGGGATTGCCCTCCTAGCACCAGATTTCTCTGCGTCTCCCAGCAGCAGCCAGAGAGAGGAGCAGGAAGAAGCTGGAGCAGCTTGTCCGGAGTTTTTATTTTTGTTCTGTTTTTTTTTAATTTTCGATTTCTATGTGAAGCCGGCTGCACCGGCCGGAGGAGTGGGAACTGCGTCCTGTCGGTCCCACCGCCAAGAACCATGGAGGCGAAGTCGGTCTTCAGCCTGCAGAAAGCCCTGGCCCAGCCAGTGAAGATGTGCATGTTCGACTTCCCAGTGTCCATACTGGATGACCTGGTAAGCCAGCGCGCTGTCAACAAGCCCTCACTCGCCCCGGGTTTGCACTGTCTCCAGGGTGCAGGTAGATGGGATACAGGGACCTGTTAGTGTATGCACGCGCGTGCGTGTGTACGTGTGTGTGTGTGCGCGCACACACACATGCCTCTGTGGTTGTGGTGTTCCGCCCTCTGTCAGAGCAGAATGAAGCAACAGTTCTACTGTGGTCAGTTTTTTTTTCGCATGTTTTTATTTTTTTTTTCACATGCTGTGTCATGGCCAGCAGCTGTTCCGCATGTTTGCATGGTCCCAATGCTATGAGTTTTTAGCCTCCGTGGTGTCATATGTGAACCAGGTGTGTGCGTATTATTATCTGTCTTCTATTCTCTGCGAAGAGGAAAAAAACCTGTTTCACAGAGGGGGGGGGGGGGGGGGGGGGGGCAGGTTGTGGGTATGTGCTTGGCTTCTAGCTCTAAGTGTTCTTGCAGCTGGGCAGTTCTGGCAGCTGAGATGTTGATCTCATTGCGGAGTTTGGTGCTGGCGTCCCTGTAACGTCCCTCTCTCTGTAGCAGGTGCCACTTTCTGTTTAGCTATTGCAGCAGATCTGCGGAAACCCCCCCCTCCCCCCCCACACACTCCACCACACTCTGTTAGATTGCAATGTGTTAATGCGCACAATGGTCTGCGTCGCCATGGTTACGCTAAACTTTCGCTGTGCGATCATCTTTCACCACGTGCACGCACCCCGAGCTCGGGCAAGGCTTCGCCGCTGATTCGACAGGGTTCGCTGGGGGTTCGCCGTACTGCAACAAGAAGATGAAAGACGGAAAGCACTTGTTTCCACCGTCGAGTGCTAAGCAGAGGAGGAGGAGAGATCAGAGGAGGCAGGGTCTTCAGGCTGCTCTCAGTCTCCCAAAATCCATTACGTTTATTTGTACCTAAAAAAAAGACAAGGCTTAGGATCCTAAGTAAGGATCTTGGATGGATCCTCAGGCATCAAAAATTTGTCCTTTTCTCACATTCACTCTACTGCATAGCATACATCTTTAACATGACTTACGTATGAGAGAGAACCTATCTGTGGCTGTAGGTATTCGAGCCCCAGTCTCTCCCCGATAAAAATGTACACAGGTTGTAATTCCGTGGATCACTCCTCCTGAGCCCCAGTCCGGGACAGACATCCCACTCTTCGCTCTCTAACTGTAGCAGGCTGTCCCCCTGAAAAGTGATTGTTAACCTGAATTAGATTAGCTTGGCTTTCAAAGCGGCTTTCTCTCCAGGTCGGTCTGGGGAAGGCATTTAAATTGCCAGTAACTCACAGAGCTGGGCCTAGAGAACTGCGGCAGCCTTTTATGGCTTCCTCAAATAAAAAGGGTTCCATAAATCCCTCTGCCGTTTGAAGCCGGATCCTCTGACAGCCAGCCGAAGGTTTGCACGAGGTATCTTAACCCCAGTACGTTAGTGCTGCTGTTCATGTAATGATTCCGTGTTTAGACAAGATCTTTTTGAGGTTAGGCGGCTTCTGCGTTAAGTCAGCTTAAACAACTTCACAGTTTGTGGAAAATTAAATATGTAACTGTGTCGTGGTTAATAATTTAGTCAAACTAAAAAATCTCATAGCTCCAATTTAATTAGGGAGGAATCATGGCTAGTGTGCTGCATATCAATATGATATGCTGGTTTTGTGAAAAGCTACTTCTGAGTTTTGTTCTGAACCTGATTGTATTTTGCTTTGGAACAATCGATTCATCTTCCGCTCCTCTCTGGCTCTCGTTTTCACAATATTCTCTCAAATATTAGAAAATTCTTTCTGTCAAACTGTACAGATGACTCATATCCTGTTATTGCAGAAATCAGATCTTCACGTCTTCCAGACACTAAAATTATAAGGCTTACTATAAAATACCGACAGTATTTCGGTAGGATAAAGTACAGTATTTCTACTGGAAAAAAACAAGCACAAACATGTCACTCACATTACCACCATTCTCTGTTGAATTAACCAAAACATCGTCATCCATTACAGCGTGATTATCACAGACGCTGAAGCTTTGTGTCTGCTGGTGGGTGATCACCAAAGCTTTGAAATTTCATTCAGAAGGTCAATAGCGTCTTCCACAGACCAGAACAAAAATACAAACATAATACAGTTCTGTGATTATCAGGTGTAAGGTGTGTCAAACAGTATGCCAAAAAACATATCTGTTATGACAGCCATGGATGATGTTGTTCAGGAGTTGGATACCCTTTCATGATTTGTTCCTGAGTTACCCATGCAGTCATGAAATGCTTGTTCAGGGAAGGTCGATGCCGTCATAAAAAAACAAAAAAAGGCAGTCGATTGACTGGGTTTTGCAAGAGTTGTTGTTGGTCTCTTATCTGATCTGTTCTCTTCGATTGGGTAATCCTCCAGAGGCCCGCAGCTGGAGCTTTCCTTTTTGATGTCGTCACTCTTGAACCGTAGCCCCATATAGAACGGGAGCATCTGGAGGAGATTTTAATTTTCGGCATTCCGGAGGAGAAGCCGTTTCTCCCCGCTGCACGTACACTTCGAAAGCTCCGCCGGGGCGGCCTGTCTCGCCCCTGTCCCGAGCGAAAAAGCGGCGGGCGGAGGTTAATGTTTCACGGCTCCCGTCCCCCCCTGGACTGTGTTGACACTGCTGTTAATGTGTACACCGGCGGGAGCGCGTCGGGAACGCTGCGTTCAGGAGATCGGCCGGCGGCGGTCAGTGTCGGCGATGGAGTGGAAGGGGACTGGGAGGGAGAGCTCCGTGCTGCCCGCGCGCCCCCCGCACCTTGCGTCCCGCTGGATCTGCCGGGTCTCCTCGATGGCGGTGTTGCAGTGCGTGCCGAGGTCAGCTGCGCTGTGTGTGTGCTGGGCCGGGGGAACGCCGAGGAGGGCCTCTCGCTCGGGGAGAGCGGCCGGGAGAGGGTCCGCCGCGATCAAATTCAGACGCAGACCGTCAGCCAGACAGGTAGAAATCATTACGCCGACAGACATCAGGGCTTATTGGGGGGGGGATGGGGAGTGGTGAAGTGCCTGCATTTGCGTCACACAAATCAAATAAATTTCATCTTTCGCTGAATCCTTTTAGTCAATTTGTCCGTTGACTTTTGGGTCTGGCTGATAGAGGCTCGGTACCTGATTCGCTCAATTAAAACAAGCCTGCTATTTCCCCATGTTGGGCCAGTCTTCTGTTTATCATTAGGGCCAGCAGGTTGTTAGATATTTGGCCGCAAGACCACTGTCGGGATGTGACATATGATCCATGCACAGTGACTCTCATTCGATTCCCATATCCCATGTGTTATCTATGTGCGTTTGAGTTCAGTGTTGTTTCGGAGAGAGGTACTGAGTCCGTAACTCGGGTGTGAAGGTTTCCCCTAAAATCATGGGGATATTTGGCGAACATAGGTGTGGCTGTGTCCCTGTGATATTTGGGATTGGCGGGGGCCACCGTGTCCCTTGCGTTGGCGACACGGCAGACCTTGAGCCCGGCGGGTGGCCTGCAGTTCCGACCCCTGATTGGCGGAGAGGTGCTGTAAATAGACCCACCATTCCATAGCACACGTTCCATGCCTCCGCGGTGTGCCACCCCGCTCGGATACTCAAACTCCTCCTCCCCCCGGCCTGGGGTGCAGGGTGGGGGGTTTCAGACTGGACAACCTGGGATTTTAGTGATGGAGTTTGGGATTGGGGGTGGGGGGGTTCAGACTGGACAACATGGGATTTTGAGTGTGTACACTCTGAGTGTGTAGGGTTGGGGTTGGGGGGGGGGGTTCCCTCTGTTGTTTTCCATCCCTTTTAACTTCTCTCTTTTGTCCCACCCAGCGTATTGATGATTGTTTTAGGACCCATTGTTTTGTTATCGAAGGACGCAGGCGGCTATCCTGTTTGTGGCCGAGGTCAGCGGAATCACGCAGCGCCGAGCCGTGCGGCTTTGCGTTCGGGGCCGGAGCTCGTTCGAAGCCCTCCACCGCGGGGGGAACGTCTTCCTGTAGGGAAGGGTTTTTTATGAGGCTGCCGACCAGACATCCAGCATGCTGTGGGCATGTGGAACTTCAAAGCATGCCGAGGTTATTTCTGTCCTGGTTCTTCTTTACTGCATTCACCAGTCGGTGTGTGTGTTCGTGTGTGTGTGTGTGTGTGTGTGTGTGTGTGTGTGTGTGTGTGTGAGAGAGAGAGAGAGAGAGAGACAACATGCACTATTAAATAACTTTCTGGTCCGTGAGGTTTAGAAACACACGTGTGAGAGGGACTGAAAAAATCTGTTGCATCTAGATGTTTTTTTTGTCAGGCTCATGAATTTTGCAGGAGGCCTGAGGCGATTTACTGACAGGCTGCCCAGCTCAGAGGCCGAGGAGCAGGAGACTGCAATACAGTACCGACTGGGTAGATGTCAGAGAGCAGCGCAGCTCTGACTGCGCAAATCTCATTCCACAGCACGGCTTGGACTATGCACATCTCTGACTGACTGACTGCACAGATCTCTGCCCAACGTACAGTTCTTACTGCGCAGATCTCTGCCCAACGTACAGTTCTTACTGCGCAGATCTCTGCCCAACGTACAGTTCTGACTGCGCAGATCTCTGTCCACATTACAGTTCTGACTGCGCCGATCTCCATCCACAGCACTGACTGCTTAGATGTCAGACTGCAGTGCAGCTCTGTCAGCATACGTGTCAGTCCTCAGCAGATCTCTGAGCTGTGACTGCGCAGATCTCAGTCATCAGGAGATCTGTGACTGCGCAGATCTCAGCCAGCAGCAGATCTGTGACTGCGCAGATCTCAGCAGCAGATCTGTGACTGCGCAGATCTCAGCCAGCAGCAGATCTGTGACTGCGCAGATCTCAGCAGCAGATCTGTGACTGCGCAGATCATGGTCAGGTAAAGTCTCTAAGCCCAGGCTTGGTATCCAGTTACCCAGCTCCTCTGACCCCTGTGACCTGCTCCGCTAGGCCTGTACCTCAGCTCTGCTAACGACAAAGCATCTCCTGTACAGGCTTGTCAGATACGGGGGGGTTTTCATATGATGGATTATGGCTGCCTTTGGTTGTGACCTGCTTTTCTCTCATTGCACCAGAGGCAATTAAAATGGTTTTCAGTCTCTTGATGGGTGCAAGAAGGAGGCCATGTGAGGCTGAAGTCTCCCAGCCCGGGACACTAATTAGGGAAGTGAAGCTCAGTGCGTTATGGGTCCTGCTGGTTCTCTGAAGCCAATCTGCTGTAGGTTTCACAGAGACCACATTAATTGTGTTCCTCGTAATCAAAGGTTAGCTATTCTCCCTCTGATCAGAAGTCTGTTCTGAGTAGCGTTTTTCTCCCTGTTAATCATAATTCCAGCAGGAAACTTAACATGAAAAAAAAATCAACATTTGCTTCCTGGTTGCAAGCAAAAGGCACTTCTCCACTTGGTAAAGCATGCTTTTAACAGCCACACCAGGTTTTCAGGTTGCATTGAGTAGGCATGCATTTGTGAGCGTTGTTCTCGAGAAACTAGTGCGGTTGCTTAAAGGCATCCGTTGTCAGCTTCCTGTCATGTGTCACATCAGAGGAAAAGGTCAGTTATGAACAAAATGTGTCAACCCGGCTGCGCATTAGGATAAAGTGGCTTTAAAACCAATTATTTCCTTTTAGCAGCGGAAGGCTCTGCAGAGCACAGAGGCCCGAGCGCAGAGCAGGAGTGCTGTCTCTCTCTCTTCTCTCTCTCTACAGAAGCTGTAAGTAAAGGAAAATAGATGCAATGCATAATTCCTCTCCCAGGTGTTGCAAGCGGTCATTTTTGGAGAAGTGAAGGGGTGCATGTACACACACACACGCACACACACGCACACACATGCATACACACACAAACTTTGTGACGGAGTGTCGTCATTACGGTTGAGTATGCGCTCTGACTGCCATACCAACAAAGGGCGAGAGCAGTCACCCCACCCAGCCTCGAACCCAGGTCTGCGGGGTACCAACCATGCGACTTTGACTGCAATGTCAAAGAGCTAGGCTCATTGGTATAGCAGTCAGAGCGCATACTCAACTGTAGTGACAGCACTCTGTCACAAACTTACACATGCACACACACGTATACACACAGACACACACACCATACACACACATGCATACATGCACACACACACACACACACACACATACACACACACACACACATGCACACGTGCATACACACACAAACTTACACATGCACATATGCACACACACATGCATGCATGCGCACAAATACACACACATCCGCATACACTCGTATACACACACACGCACACACACACAAACATCAAGACTCTTGGCAGAGAGCAGTGGTTCTCAGCCTCCTCGGACGCTCTGAGAATTCCAAGTGGCCTGCTCTCTCCAGAAAGTCCAGTCAAAGACACACTGACGACAAGGGCAGCATTGACCGTGGTGGGGCCGCCCACACTTCAGTTCCGTCCTGCGTCAGCCACATTTCAGACACTTCCAGTCAAAGTGCGCCGTCAAGGGGGCAGGCAGGTGTAGCATAGTGGTAAGGAGCAGGGCTCATAACCAAAGGGTTGCTGGTTTGATTCCCTGCTGGAGCATTGCTGCTGTACCCTTGGACAAGGTACCTAGCTGAGAATTGCCTCAGTAGATATCCAGCTGGATAAATGAGTAACATGTAAAAATTGTAAACTATGTAAATCGCTCTGGATGAGAGTGTCTGCCAAATGCCATCGTGTAATGTAATGTGATGTATGATCGGGGCATGACGTACTGGTAAGGATCAAGGCTCGGAACCCAGAAGCTGCTGGACCAAGGTGGGTCACAGCTATCAGACCCCCATAACTTAATACCTTTCCCAGCAAATATCCTGCTCCATACATGGATGATTGTCACGCTGGGTAAGACTGCCTTCTAAGCCAATTAACCAATAGCCGTGTAGCAGCTCCCTGATTGAAAGAGAGGATTGGCAGTGCCCAGAGTGTGATGTCACTCTGCCTCTATCTCTTGTTGCCCAGCTGTAGGAGGCCTTTAATGTACAGCCCCCCCCCATGGCGTTCGAGCCCTCGTCCAGTTACAGCACCTATTGTGGATTCTGATAGTGGGAGCTACTGTGAGGCCCGGGGGAATGGGAGACCTTTGATTGACAGCCCTCTCTGTCCTGATGAGCTGGGTTTGCGGATGAATTCCATAGCAAAGAAAATCTCGGCAGGAAGTGCTGTCGTACACGTTCCCTCACAGCAGGTGGGGAGGGGGGGGGGGGGGGGATTACGTTTTAGATCCTCAAACGAATCCAGCAAAGAAAAGAAAAGAGGAACACTTGCAGCTCTGGGAACACGTTGGTTCTTGGGGAACTCCTGTCTCCGCTGGTGTCCTCACTAGGGATATGCTACAGTTAAATGCTAAATTTAAAGTTTTGCCTCAGAAAAGTAGTCCTCCTTTATGGGGTTCAGTCTACTGGGGGAAACTTTGAGCTGGAACTGCTTTTTTCTCTAAAGATGGTGGTTTTTTTACACTGTTCTCCTACTGTTGGTATATACTTAGAGGTCACACCTTTGCCCTCTTTTCTTTCCTAAATGTTCCATTGGTTTGCTCTGTTGACATTCTCATCCAGGGTAAAGTGCATAGCTGACAGTTGTACAGCTGTATATTTACTGAAGCCATTCTGTTATAGAGAGTCTTGTCCAAAGTTTCATAAGAGTGACTCCACCTGAAATTCTGCAACCATCTGGTCAAAAAAACTCACTTTCCGAGGTATGCCACACTGCCAAATTATTTTGGTGCTCTATTGTTTTAGATGCCCAGCAGCTGTTCCTGTTTTGTACAGCCCTTCAAAAAAAAAAGTTACATTTGAGTTGCAGTTATAATGTTGGACTTCAGGATTGAAGCACAGATATTCTATTTTAATCAGATATTTATCTCCTGTATTCCCTACATCTCCAATGCAAAGGGACTCCAGTCAGTAACAGGAGGCACTAGTGGCATCTTTATTCCAGTTCTGGCTATGAGTGTTAGAGTTTTAGACCACACCCCCTCAAGAATCTTCACAACGAACCGGCGAATCGGAACACCTGAAGCTTTGAAAATGGCCGGGACGGAATTTTCAATGCAGAAAATTCCAAGCTGGCTGTCTGGTCCCAGTGTAGAGTAATGTAGTCAGCGGCTGAGCAGCTGGGTCTTGGGTGTCAGTGATGCAGGTGAAAACACCCAGGTGCCACCTGTTCCTGTGTCACTGCACCTTTCCTCTGCAATTCTGCTGTCCGCCTCTGACTAACCAAAACCGACGGGGTTTCCCCCATCGCGCGTCTCTTCTAGAAATGGAAAGAGAGAAGGCCAGATTAGACGAAAGCACGCGTAAGGGCGTAGGTTGCTCATGGCCGTCGTCAGCATGAAAGAAGGGAAGAGTAAGTAAGGAAACTCCTCTTTATCTTGGTTAGTGGTGCCCCTTCAGCGTCGGAAGGGTGTGACGACATCGGTTCTCTTTTACCTCTATCTGACACCCACAGAGTTATGGCATTAGGCTGCATTGCATCCTGCCATTTAAAAGAGTAACAGAAAGATAGAATGTTTTTGTTGTTGTTCTTCTTCTTTTGTTTCTGTGTCTGATCTATAAGTTTGCATATGAGTGAAGAAAAAAAAATATGTCATCAGAAGAGTTCTAAAAATGTGAGGATGGCACGCTAAGTATATTTGCTCTTCGACCGTTTGGACTTTACAGGATTTTCTTGTTCTGAGC
The DNA here is from genome assembly GCF_013368585.1 of Megalops cyprinoides. Classification (NCBI taxonomy): domain Eukaryota; kingdom Metazoa; phylum Chordata; class Actinopteri; order Elopiformes; family Megalopidae; genus Megalops; species Megalops cyprinoides. Next base: position 6,498,397 of record NC_050586.1, read on the forward strand.
CCTTTTTCACAGTTGTTAATAAGGTCTCAGATTTCAGCGTGTAAGCACATTCACTCAGGCAGTGACTGTGAAATGAATCCGGCTGTGTGGAGTCCTGTAGGCCTGAAATATCCCCCTCTAGTGGCTAAAATGCATAATGTCTTGTGGTAGCAGGGGAAGAGCGATGGAAGTACTGTCCCACTGAAGCTCACAGTGCAGAGTCCTCCCTCCCGGTCAGAGGGATCAGCTATGTTCCGTCTGTATACAATGCGCACCCTGGATATTTTGATGGGTTTTCAGCTCATATGTTGCTGAGGTAGTTAGATATAATTTTAAAAAACAACAGTAGTGTTGGATATTAGGTAGATGTTAGTCCTCTGTACATTGTGCACAACTATGTTCAGATAAAAAAACAGAAGTCAGTTTTTTCTATGGATGCTACTGAAGTCTCCTGAGTAAAAGCCCAATTATGACCTCACTGGCCTCAATGATAATCGCGGGCCCTGAATTGGATCAGTGACTCACCCCTCGCCCTGTCCCAGAAGACCTCTGTGTGCTTGCCGGGTTGTCACATGGCTCCAGTGAGTCAGGGATGCTGTCAGATTCAGTGCTTTTAGCCGCTGTAAGCCTGTGAGCTACACCACCATGAATAGAGCATGATCATGTTTCTCCTCAGTCTGTGCATGGGACGTGATGTTGATCACACACACACACACACACACACACACACACACACACACACACACACGCATGCGCGCACACACACACACACACACGCACACACACATGCGCGCACACACACGCGCACATACACACACACGCACACACACGCACAAACACTCCTCCCTGATGAGATATCCCATAATTACTGCAGTGTGTAACACAGAGGGGGTGGCCTTGGCTCATGGCAGTGCTCATACAAAGCCCAGTGCTGTAAACAGCATGATGCCTGGCTGTTGTCATAGATGTCCTCACCATGTTGGAAACTGCCCTCGTTGTCACCATGAGCTGAGAAAGGCTGGGGAGGTTTGGTCTGCAGAGCGCTTACGCACCAAGCAAGAGCTGAAATAAATGAGAAAATGGCCCTGAACATTTTTGTAGTCAGCTGAAAGGTCAAACATTTAAATGTATTTTTAAATTTAAATGCATTTCACACTGCAAGCGCTGTTATTTCGGTTATTGCTGGAATCACATACATATACAGGTGCAACAGTATCACATAGGAAACAAAGAATTGTGTTGAAAGGTGGCGGCAGTGTAGCGCAGTGGTTAAGGAGCAGGGCTCGTAACCAAAAGGATGGTGGTTTGATTGGCGGTTTAAATATCCAGCTAGATAAATGGATAACATTGTGAACACCTGTAATTGATGTAAGTCGCTCTGGATAAGAGCATTTGTTAAATGCCAATAATGGAATGTAAAAGAATTTGCACAGTCAGACCCTTCCTCAGCCCTTTTGGCATTGCCAGGAGATATCTTTATGACATCTACAGATTTAAATACATGACAGCAACCATTGCACATATGTTAGGGTTGATAACTGTGTTAAATGAATAGCTATTGCAGATATCTGTGAGGGTGACTTGTACCCACAGCCCCCCCCGTGGTAGGGTGTTTTGCTTCATCTACACCTGGCTGTGTTTGTTCACATCAAAGTGTGAATAGGGGATCCCCTAGAAAGCCAGATACGCCTCCCACCAATCAGAGACCAGAGGGAGGGGTTTTCACAAGGGCAAAAAGAGGCCGATTTATCTGTCCCATCATGCATTGCAGGGAGGGGGGTGGGAATTACCCTAAATTACTCAGAGATAAAGAGTATGTGGGATTTTTTGGGGGGGATTAACAAGGATAATTTAATACCGTTATCTCTTGAGCAACAATGATCGAAAAATTCTGTTTAAAAAAAAAAAAGAAAAATAAAACAGAGGAGGCTTTGGCATCTGCTCTGGAATGAGTCACAGAGGTGCCACAGGGCTGCTTCCAGTGCCGCTCTCCCGAGCTGGAATCTTCAGTCTTTGCCTGTGATTATGACATCATGGCTCGCCACCAATTATCTGCCATGGCAACGCCGAGACGTGCCGCTGGAACAGGGCAAGTGCAGCCCTGGGCTGCGACAATCTGCAGTCAACGACGTGAAGGTGTATCGACGGAGGGGTGCTGCCCGCCTGAATCGCTTGCCGAGTGCAGCAAAGCTCCTTTCTGCATTTCTTAGTCATACCGTACATCTTCTGAGCTTCAGTGGAGCAAAGCCAGGTGCTAACCGACCTTCGTGGGGTTGCATTGGCGCAACACCTAACAAAGCACCACAGATCAATGCAATGACGTTTACGCGAAATCAACCCATCCCCCCGTTGAAGCCAGTAAATGGCATCCAACTGGCATTTCCAAAGAAATGCTGATTTTTTTCCATGCTGGGGGGAGATTTGGCAAGGGGGGGCCACATTCCTTTGCAGTGACTCTTTACTGTCACAGACCTGATACTCGAAAATGCTCTGAGATAAGAGACCAGTCAGAGCTGTAGCCACCCCCCTTACAAGAGTACTGTTATCAGAACCTGACTCCCTAATGAAGATTCATGTACCCATCCACACACAGTCTGGCCCGCCACTGTAAACAGAGGAGAAAGGGCTGGGTGTTGCCAGTAAATTTCGGCCTTACTGATATTGGCATTTATATTGATTCTCCAGCGCCCAGCTGGTTGTGAGTGGAGCGGTCACAGTCTAGCAGGGTGGGGGAGGGGGGGGGGATGATGATGATGATCATGATGATGTCACCTCCCCCCAGAGAACAGTAAACCGCACGTGGAGTCGGGGTGTCGGGTGCTGTCGTGATGGGAACGCCTCACCCTTATTTATTTGTCCCGCTGGCGCAGCTGATAAATGAAAGCGGCTGTCCGATTAAATTAGAGCCGGGCACGGTGACCGTTTCACAGGCCTGATTACACTGCCACCAGCTCCCTCCCCCGCTGCAAGCCCCGCCCCCAATCCCAGTATCACTCGCATGGCAGCAGCTTAATGTCCTCTGTGTGGTGTAGATATCACAGAGACCATTCTTCTATTGCAGGGAATGGCCCAGGCTCTGTGGGGGTTTGTTCATCTATGCATTTGCTGCCAAACAGCCTGAGACCACTGTTATTACAGTACATAATCATGCTTTTATTATTATTATTATTGTGAATATGATCACCGTTTTGCCCACTGTTACAATAATATTTTCCTAGTTAGTGTTATTCTTGAATGTTCTCTTCTGCGTTATATGAATGCCCAGGGAGCTTTGTGCGCCATTTCCGTGGCACGAAGTGAACTCCTGTAAGGTGAATAGCGTGGCGGTACAGTGTAAACATCCATACTGCTGTTTCAGCATGTCTCTGCCCCACTGATGGGGCCGGAACACGATATGACAGGAAAACAGCCTTGCAGGTAAAGCGGGAGTCACACGAGGACAGCAACGTTACGTTATTGCAACGTTACAAATGCAACGATGTTGCAAATATATTCACCGCGTTTGACCCTGCCTTCCTCCTTTTCTGGGGTCAAACACGTGTGGTGCGGAAGTTGTTGCCGTAGTTACGTGACTGTGGGATATGGTGCAGGACTGAACGGAGGGACGGCGGAGAGTGGGGGTGTGGGCGTGTCTCTGGAGTCCTGTCCGTCGGCAGGATGTGTCGCCTTCAGCTGTGGGGACAGTGAAGGCCGGGGGAAGCAGGACGTGAGGACGAGATCGCCTGACCTGGGGGGGGGGGAGGGGGTCATGTACAAACCTCTTTGCACCTTACCAGTGGGCCCTGCCTGTCAGAGTGTACGTGATGACACTGAGGGGATCAGTGCGGTCGGGGGGCGTGGGTGTTTGGAGCCGGAGACGCTGTGTCTGCTCTGTAATGTATGTCTGCAGCAAAACAGGCAGCACCTGGCAGAAGGGTGACCTACCGCACGCCAGTCAACATCCCACCCCCTTCCCCACACTGACGCCTCCGAGCGGGAGGGTCAAAGGGCACCGTGCTGCCGTTTGATTGGCCGCCTGATTTCCTGCGATGAAATGTGCCCCGCAGTCGCTACCTTTAGACAGGATGTGATGCGAGCGAGAGGATGGTGGCCGACCTAGAAAGAAAGGAGGGGGGCCCTGGCAGCAAAGTGAAACCCCCTGCTGGCTCAGCAAAGATGCAGAGAGCACCGATGACAGCTTTAGATCCTCTCACCCAATCAACATATCTCTTACATAACACAATGCCTGCCAAAGCACACAAACAAGCACGCAGATAATACAGTGAGGACCGGGCTGGCTACAAGTGTCTGAATGACCGATGGAATGCTGTTAAACTCAATGAGCGCAGTCTCCCACAGAGCTGAAACCAGAACTGAAACCTATCGGAGTGACAAGTTTTTGTTGTTGTTGTTGTTACAGAGAGGTCAATAGAGAGAGATGCACCAAATAGATACTGCATAAAAAGTTGCAAAACTGGTAGCTCGCTGTATCAGCCCTTCTGTTGCAGCTGAGATTTGAGATTTGAGAGGGGGTGGGAGGAAGACTCCGGGGACGTTGGCAGTAACCAGAGGAGGGTGAAGGAGGCGCGGCTCCTTTTCCCCTGCACAGCTGTAGTCCCGTCAGCCTGTCGGGGATTTCTGAATGTGAGGCACGGGAGCAATGCTAATCTCTCTGCTGTGAAACTGATAGGGAGAAGGAGAGAGGGGCGAGGGTGTGTGTGTGTGTGTTTGGGGGGGGTTAGCTGAGAAATGACTCCCCAGTTACGCCAGGTGTAGAGGCGAACCCGTTTTCCAAACACAGCTTCCATTTTTCATTGGGGAGATTATGTAAAGGCATTGAACAGAACAGAGAGATTCATATTTTCTTTCCCAGCATGCATGCGTTGTTTGAAGCTGCAAAAAAAAAAAGAACTTCACGGTGCAGAACAATGAGTACTGGAAATACTGCAGTTATAAAACCTTATGACACAAGAACCTGTGGAATATCAGAGAATATTGTCACAGTTGCAATGCGAATTGACCAACAGGAACAGTGGGTTGGAACTAACCATTTTCTAATACATGTTTTACAATTAGACTAACACTAACCCAGATTCACAATATTAACTGCAACTACGGCAAAGAATGTTTTTTTCAGAGTTGTATCACCTGGGATTTAACCCTGATTTTTAGGGCCAGGGTTCCGTGGTCTAACCCTGGCTCCACATCAATGAATGCAGCAGTTAACTCAAGAAACATGTGTGTTTTTATTATTGCACAATTTGATACCTTCAATGGCTTTTGTGGGTCTTCCAGACCACGTCACCTGTGGATGCCTTGCTCAGCCAGCATGCCAAAAATGGCTCCCAAAAAATAAAGCTCTCCTGGAACAGTTCATTCATCAGTTAATGATTGTTACAGATGATTGTCACCCGTGATTGTCACAATTGTGTTTCCACACAGCAGTCCCACGGGTGAGTGACTTTAGACTTTGAAATGGGTCAATGGAGTAGTCTGTAGTTACTGAATGGGTCTAGCAGGGTAGAAATCACTGAGCAACTGAACAAAAAAATCAAGCAATCACATACCAGGAAGAAAGCAATGTATCAGCAGTGGTGATAAGGAGTGGCAAGGAAGACACAATTATCTTCAATGGAATGTGACTTAAGTAGGTGTTTCTTTTACGTGTACAATCGTCACTTGAATGGGGAAAGCATGTAACATCGCACGTATGCATACTGTACAACCTTTCATGGTGAACGGAGCTATTTTTAACATCACGTCTTGTTCCTCAAAGTGGAGAATTTCTGATGTGAATCACCGAATTCTGAGGAAATTCTTGCCCGGCGCCACTCAAGCACTTTTTTTTTTTCCGACCAACCCCCACAAGTTAAAAAAAAAAAGCGAAAGTCAAAATATCATTAAGAGGAGAGGCTGGTTTGATGTATGATGGTGATGGTAGGTAACAGACAGGAGACTCTGAGAGACATGCTGGAGGTGCAAGTGTGTGTTCCACTCTCATGAGTGCGCGGGGTCATTAGTACCCGTTCACTAACAACACACACTGGGTCTTCCACATTACATTCCTGTGTGACAGTAAGCAGCTGACGGCCATAAACGCAAAGCCCAGCTATTTTTAATCTCGCCAGCTCACTTCCAGGTAACGCACTGTGGGCCGATTACAGGCTCAGCCCTAATGCTTACCCCCAGCGATGGGAGACCCAGCAGAGTGACTCACTGAATACCCTGGTGTGGGTTACACAACGAGTGCGTTACTGGAGGGAGAGGGTTAGGTAATGATCGCTTTAATCGTGGGTTCCCACAATGCACTGCAGTCACACAGGTATCCTGTGTCTGAGCGGAGACTCGCCGGTCCACTCGTCAGTCTTTCACTGTTCATTACTGTCGCTAAAGTACAGTTTGTTTTTGCCTCTGGTCTCCTCTGTGTTTTTTCCTCCTGAGGCCAGTAGTTTTTTTTTTTATTTTTTTATTTGGTTCGTTTTGTTTTTGTCCATCTGTTGAGGATTTTCTGTTTGTTGGAGTGGCTCTGCAGCTGCAGAGATGGAGTGTAGCCTAAACAGATGCCATTTCCAAAACGACAGAGCAGAACAGAGGTCTCAGTTTAGATTCTGAAATCTGAGCCAGATATTCAGCTTTATTTTCAGTGTGTGGGGGAGTCAAGGGGGTGGAGGATTAAGAGGGACAACTTCATGGAGGGGGGGGGGGGTATCCCAGGGGGAGTGGTCCCTCTGTAGAGGGGTGTGTCAGCTCGGTCCTGAGGGAGAGTGGACTCTGTGTGTATGGAATTACATTATTGACTCAGATCACCACACATTGCAGTGTATCAGTTGCAGTGGTACATTTGGTAGATTTGAAATGCATTTTGCCAAATCTACTTTCATGCACAAACTTTCCCAGCATGAACTGAGGGACTAAAAAAAAGAGATAAGCAAAATAACGGCCGCAAAGTCGGTAACAAAAGCAAAAATTGTGACTAAAACGAAACAGGAATTTGTTTGCAGCAGGGTGTATTATTTGTTTTTAGCGAAGAGGCTCTGGGCAGCTCAGTCTGCACCACACTATCACACAGGATTCAGTAATCAGAAAAAGACGAGAACCACAGTTATGACTCACTCTTTGGAAACGGCAAACACATGGCCATGCAGCAGTGACACCGCACAGTAGTATTGCTGTTTGTGAGCGCTCTGGGGTATGCCTGTGAGGTGAAATCAGCCCAAACACAGACAAACAAGGAGAGCCACTCTCTGCAGCTCTTTAAGGGCCTCAGGTGAGAGACTCTTGTGCACGGAGCCCCCCCCCCTGTTTGCTGGGACCCTCTCACACATTCCTCAGCCTTCCTGGCAGTGTTTTAGCCAGCACTTACTGGCAGTGAGTGGAACAACTCGGCCCACGCTTAACACAAAACATATGTGGAAAGTGGAGCAAGCAGCAAAATATTACAGACGAGAGCGAGAGTGAGAGCGAGAGAGGGCAAAAAAGAGAAAGACAGAGAGAGAGAGAGAAAGACAGAGAGAGAGGGAGAGACGAGGGATTTGTGAAGATTCTTGTTACAGTATCTTCCAGAAGTTTCTATTTTTCATCAGTTGTACCTAAAAAATGCTGATATAGTATGACACAAAGCCTGGCATGTCCAGGCTATAGACAATAACTTCTCATGTACTCATGATATTCATTTCAAATACTTATTTAACCCATATGAAAGTGCTGTTGCGCGGGGGGGGGGGGGGCTAACAATGTTTACGTGCCCACACAAATATCATGTCGATAGGAATTGTCCAGTATTAGTTTTAGAGGACAAGGCTGACGAGGCTACAGGAGTGTTATTCAGGGGAGAACAATGAGATGGGTTCTAGAATGACATCGCTGAAATAAAAGGGAAATCTGGGCCGTTCGTCAGACATCCAGTCAGAATACTGTTGATAGTATCTGTAGTTTTTTGTTGCCGATAACTTTTATTTTCCTCGCGTTGTGAATATGACATCATGGTTGCTATAGCGGGGCGGGCATTATCATTCACCGGGGCGGAGCCAGAGCGGCTCGGGTTTTCCGCTACGAGCGGACGGCATACAGGCTCACTGTACACCGCGGGAGTAGATGCTAGTGGCTGTTCACAGACGCGGAGCTGTCCGTAAACGTTTCGGCTTACCATGCCTTTGTAAACGCCGTTATTCTACAGAAATAAAAACCGAACGAGACCAACGTTTTAACGCAAAGCTGTCAAACATGGATGGAACGCAGCGGCTTCGTTTTCCTTTGACTTTGCGCACGTAACGGTGTGTCCCGGGGACCAATGGTTTACCTAATGGGAATGCAGTCCGAGACGCAGACCGTCAAATCTGGGTCTCTTGATGGGATGTTTGATGCCAGCGCGTGGAGGATACGCAGCATCTGGGATGGGGTGAAGCTGGAGGTGGCCGGGGACGAGAGCCCGGTCGTGCTCCACAGCTTCACGCAGCTCGACCCGGACCTGCCTCTGCTGGAGGTAAGCGTACTGCCTGTGGAACTTTAACTCGGCTTTCGGCTCCGCTGAATGAGCGGGCAAGCGCAAGCGCAACAGCGACTCGATTAGTTACGCTCACGGACGGCTTTTTTTCCCCTGTGCCATACTGGACTTTTAAATTGCTACATACTGTATATTGCACATGACATCGGTCTGTCCTACGGGGCGTCTGTCAAAAATGATCACGTGTTTGGTAGCAAGTCGTCTCTTTACTTTTTCAACTTTGACGATCCTGTTCAAGTAGATGACCTGCGGTATTTCTATATCCTGGGCGTCTTTTCCTGGAGTCAGTTATTGCTTGCAAGATACGTTCTAACCCACAAAACGGATAGTTTTATATTTGCTTATCTTTGCGAGTTGGTCACTGTAGTGCTGGCGTTCGCTAAATGTATAATACTTAAAACGCGTGATGTGTTTAAGTATATAAATTTAGTTGGTCTCTGCTTTACGACGAACTTCATGAGATAATCGCATACCGTTGCCCACGAGCTCTGCTAATGTTTTGTCTACCCGCATATTTGTATGCTTATACGTAAACTGTCAAACGATTTATGTTGAGCAAGGCTCCCACTATTATAGTTTTGTTTTAGTAATGGGCAGACTAGGTTTATGTACGGACATTATCGACATTTGTTTACATTGCCACATAATAATTGCACATTGCAAGTCATCGGTTGCTGATGAAACACGGGGCAGGGATGCCAAGTGTACCCATCGAAGATCTTAAACAGAACACATCTAGGCTGCGAGTGTTGTTGTTTTGATATATGTACTTGATAGTGTTCTTTGCAAGCAAAACATTAGCTTCTCAGTATTGTGTAGTGGTGAAAGAGTTTAGGCTGTAGCCCAAAGGATAGATTTTGTAGGTGGGGCAGTGCTTGAGGAAGGTTCTTAACCTGAACTGCTTCCATATATCCAGTTTGAATGGGTTATGTGTAAAATATTAACAATGCAAGTTGCCTTGGGGAAGGGCGACCGCTAAGCAATGAAGTAAATAGTGTGATCATCTTCATGTGCTCCATGTCTGTGTGCCATGTTTGCCGTAGAGGGTTGAGGTGGGGCGCACTGGGCTTTGGTTGTGACCTCAGTGTTCTTGTTGGAGGTATATAGTAGCGTCCCCTGTAAGTGTTTGTAATGATAGGATGGATTGTGTGTGAATGGCTGCTTATCCAGCCTCTCTGTAGAGATGACTCAGGCAGATCCCAGCCCACAATAATTTGAGGGATATTTTTGGGACTCTGGAAGCAACAACACACAAAGTGACCGTGCATGTGGCTGCACGGGTCACGCTATGTCTGCTGACTACATGCATCTTTAATGGCTGTTTCTTTTTATATAATTTATTTAATCTATGACCTGTTTTGCTGTTTGCTCCCAATTTCGGTTGTTTTTTTTTCAAGGAAGTTGAACTTTCACCAAGCCATTGTAGTGTTGTAGTCTGTTTGTGTTGTTATTTGTTATTTGTGTTGTACTCTGCCTCACTTGTAAGTTGCTTTGGACAAAAGCATCTGCCAAATGAAAAAAACATCGTCATACATAGAAATAAGGGGGGATAGGGTGGTGGAGGGATGTGGTGAACAGCTGACACGAAAAGGAAGCTAGGCTGAGGTTAAACTTAAGTGGAGCTCACAAACAGTGGGGAAGCACTGAAAGGGGTTTCTTGTACCATTTCATTTCTATGTAATGAATTATACCTTTATGGTTTTGTGTCACAGCGATTTATTACATTAACGAATGATGCGGGCAAACCATTATGAGTCACATGGGTGACGAGAGACGTTTCGTTCTGCATCTGCGGCTTCAACACTCAGGCCATTGATCATCCAGGCCATTTCCATTAATGATGTCATCACCTCATTTGTATGTTGGTCAGCTTACTGTCAAGCCTACTCACTGTTACTTCAACTGTCACCCCTTTGGACCTCATGGAATTCTGATGCGTGGGTGATCACGCAGCCGATTTGCAGAAAACCCCATTTTTTAAATGAAAGGATTGCGCTGGCAGTGGATCCCCATATTGTCATATCTGGCGACAGAGTCTCTCCCCCCTCTTTCCCTCTCTCTCCCTCTATCTCTCTCTGTGTTAAGGTCATAAATTTGCCAAATTGAAGCAGATATAAAAATATCAGCTGGAGTTCACGTGCACGCTCCCGTTTGATTGGCAGCGCGCTGCGGGCTCCAGAAATAGGTCCTCGTGAGTGATACTCCCCTCCTGTCATGGGGCCAGCCCAGCCCGCAGCGTGACACCAGCAGCCAGTTCAGGACGAACCCTCCCTGACCTACATTTAGAGATGAAAAAACTCAGCCTTCTGCATTTATTTCTAAATTTTTTTCTTTCTTTTTTTTTTGAAGAATGCCTACTGACATGGTTTTTCCATGGCCGACTTCCACTCTTGTAAACTGCTGACCCATTGCGTAAACCGGTCAGTCCATTTTGTTCTTGTGTCTGAAATGAAGTGCTGGCCACGTTTTATTGTTCAGTTCATCTTTCCTTGCAATCAGGGCTGCACAGCATGCACCCTAAACTTGTAGAAAAATCTGCTCTTATGAAACGACACTATAAAATACAGTGTTTTTGGTACTGCGTCAGTAAAATGGATCTCAAAACGCAAAATCCGAAAAGCTAAGCACCAGGCATGCAGTAGCGTAATGCCAATGTCTCTGCTGCAGCTTGTTGTCTTCAGATTTCAGGCCTGGTGTGATTCCATGGAGTGAAAGCTCTTCGTTGTCTCCCGGGTGCAGGTATTGGATGGCCAGAGATCAGCTGCAGGCATTACAGTAAATGGAATGCATAATGTTTGTCTCTGTTTGTGTCTTACGTAAGGATACTGCAGGTTCAGATGAGGAAAACAGAATGATTGATACGCCTCAGCAGCAGGCTCTCATTTTGAATACCCCTGTGATGACCGTCATTTGGTTACATTATCTAACCACCGTGTTTTTGTGCAAATGTTGGTCTCATCAGAGCGTGTGTAGGTTTGTTATGTAAGGCTGCTTAAAACGGGTATTTGGCCGGGATAATTTTTCTTATTAAATCTGTTGCTAAACATCAAAGTCAAGTCACTCTTAGGTTTCAATGATCATCCGCCATTGTTGCAAATTCCCTGTTTTCTTTTTCGTTTTCTTTTTACCCTCGCAGGTCTGGTACAAAACCAGCTGCAGTGTATGAATGGTGAGTGATTGTTGGGCCCTTGAAAAAGCAACTCAGCGCTCCTTCTGAACAAACTGGCCTTTTTCATTTCAATTTTTTGGAATGAATAACATTTCTGTAAAAAAATAAACGAAAGGAATTCGAGAGGGGGCGGCCCACTAAGCACAATGCGTTTCCTGTGCGTCTGTTCGCGGGCCGAGTGAGCGCGGAGGGCGTCGTCCTCTCTCCTCCCGCCAACTGCGCCTTCTCCTCCTGAAATCTAATCCCTTCTCCCTTAACCCAATTAGCTAATTAAGGCTAATCCTCCTACTTGCTTCAGGGGTATCAGCTTGCTGCCCACATACAACCTATGTCTTGTCGTCGTGGCGATGCTTGTAGAATGTGAAGTGGAAACGTTCCAGGTGTCCTGTGCAGGGATGGCAAAGCCCCAGATGCTTGATGCATTCTGAGAAAGCTTAAACGCCCTGGACTGTGCTGAACCCGTCCCGTCTGCCAATGACCAAGTCGTATTTTCCTACTACAGCTACTAAAGAATCCAGCACTCTCCTCTAAGGAGAGTTCTCTGACCTAGTCCCCTCAAGTCTTTTTTAGGCTCACTGAGGATTCATGGTTTAATGGTTGAGGTATATGGAACACCACCCCACCAGTTCAGCAGTATAGAAATTGGCTGCAGTGTGGTGTAGTCAGGGCTTGTCACTGAAAGGTTGCTGGTTCAATTCCCCGCGGGGCACTGCTGTTGTACTCTTGGGCAAAGTACTTAACCCACAGTTGCCTCAGTAAATATCCAGCTGTATTAATGGATGAAATTGTCACCTTTGTAAGTCGTTGTGGATAAGAGAGTCTGTTGAATGATATTAATATTATGTGCATTCAGATGGGTCTGATGAGGAGAGAGGAAAAGCAAATGGAACTCATGTTATTCATTAACATTCCTTTAATGTAGACATACACCTTATATGCCTGAAGGAACCTGGAAACAGAGCAGGAATGGAAGTCGCCGGAATCCCTCTTCACTGTGCAGACGGCGCATAGCTTCACGGCCCAGCCTCCCCCCCCCGGCCCTGTCCGAGTGGAATTTGCATGAGTTTCCTTACGTAATCCAGAGCCGTGCTGGCCTGGCTAACCAGCATTCCTGAACCATCACCCGGCCGCTTCGCTTGAGTCCATGCCCGCATGTGATTTGGTGGGGTCTGGGGTCCATACCCGGCTCGCTGTGACCTTCCGCAAGTGACCTGAAACAGACAGGTGGATTGCTGACTGTCTGTGCGTGCGGGGTTGGGGAGGGAAGTCGTTTGTATTGATATATTGAGAGCTGGGTCACTGGGCTGTTGAGGAGTTAAGTTGTCTGTATCCTTATGGATGCATTTTTTTTTGCTGCTCGACTCCCCCTCGGCTCTGTTACCATGGCAAAGCAAACTGGTTGTCTTGCCAGTTGTATTGCTGCATCAAGAGGTGATGCTCCATGGTGCTGTTAGGAGGTGTGGGTGTGCGTGGGGGCGCATGGGGGCGCGAGGCAGTATGTCACCACACTCTGTTCTGGGGTCAGTGCTGGCACCAGCACTATAACGCAGGGCCTCTGTCTCCCTGTCTTCCGCGAGATTCAATTAGCCGCTTACGGATGTGCTCGGAGAAAGGGAACGCAGTTAGATTGATTCCATTTTCTGGATGATGTCATGTTGCAGACATTGCCTCTTAAAGCCCTATTACCGTCGGGCAGGACAATAAAGTAATGCGGCACGATGTTAAAATACTGCTGTACGGAGGTGTATTAATGGTTTCAGCCCATCACAGTAATCCAGGGCTCTTAAGCAGGCTGAAATTAATGTGTGCGCAAAACCCCCATTCTTTACAGCCAGTTGCAAACAAGATGGACTTGATCCGGCGCTATGTGTTAGTGCACGGAGAGGATCATGGGTAACCGCAGGTTTTCGGCCTTGATTTTTTTTTTTGACGTCCTTCAGCTGAAGATTGTGGGTCGCATCATCGTTAGGTAACCCCAGCAAGCACAAAAGCTGAAGGTGTGTGTGTGTGTGTGTGTGTGTGTGTGTGTCCGTCCGTCAAGAGGCGCTGTTATATTCTGAGAGCATTGTTGCTATCTGACCTGGAAAGCTAATTTAGGTCAAAGGGCCCCGGTACTAAGGAAGTACCAAAATAAGTTTTACTAAGGAAAAAAGAAGGACACGGATTCCCTTTCTTTTGGGGAACAATAGGTAGGCCAGAAGGGCTAGGGATCGCATGACACCGGCCTCTACTGGACCACTGAGTAGACTCCGCTGACGTTTTGTCACTATTCACTGATCACTGGCCTTCGCTGAGGATGCTTTTGTTGTTCTAAGCACGTTGGTCAGATCAGAGGCTCCTCTGGTGGCAAATCTGAGTCTCGGTCTTTAGAAGCAGAGACGGAGACGCTGCTGCCTAGCGGCTGTGCTGAATGGTTTACCTTCTGAGGAGGAAAGGCAAAGGATCATGGGAGAAAAAGAGAGAGATGATTTAGAGAGATGATGAGAGATGATGAGATGGACAGGTGAGAGACTGTGGTTTAGCCAGACAGGGGGTGAATGACAGAGGTGAAGGAAGTAGTTTTGATAACAGGGTCGCTGGATGTGATTTGTCCTTGTGCTCCATATCGATCGTGTCCTGTTTGGTTATCTTGTTCTTTGCTGGGTGCTGAACTAGATCTCACTGTGGGTGTGAATTTATGGGCATTTTTACCTGCCTATTTTCACTGCAGCAGTATTTTGGCAACAGTGCTGCTATCTTCTGAAGTGCCCAGGAATGGGGCGCTTTCAGTTTTAAATAAGAGAGCTCCTCTGGTACGATCCGACCCCTCACCCACTCTCTTTAGCCCCAGTTGTAGCTGCAGAAGTGGCGTATTTTTCTCTTCAGATCCGTCCACAGGAAGCAGTGGAGGGAAGCAGAAACGAGAGAAACAGATTTTTTTTTTCTGTGGAATTCTCAGGGCTCAGTCCTGGAAAATGCCGGCCCTTTTTTTTTCCCCAGAGTGTGTCCCAAAGCAGTGCCTGTCACTCTGAGGCCTCCCTCTCCTCTGCTGGGCTGCAGGAGTCGGGGCCCTGCGATCTGAGCTAAGGATCAGGCTGTAATGCTACCTCTGCTATCTCTAAAACCCTGACCCACTTCCCTCAGAGAACAAAGCACTGAGTAACACACGCACACACACACGCACACACACACGCACACGCACACACACATACGCATACACATACACTAACATACAAAATGGCCCTGGCTGCTCTAATTTTTTTTTTATTTGTGTCCCCTGCGTGAGGGTGTGTGTTTGTGTTTTCAGTACACACTTGTGGCTCTGTCCTCTGTCTTCAATTAATTGTCTTGCTGTCATCTTAAATCGAAGGTCCCATAAATCTCCCTCTTCCTTGGCGTCCTCTCAGACTGACTTCTCTTGGGTTCGTCTGCTGCCAGCGAAAGCTCTACTCCCTTTTTTTTAAATGCCACATGTTCTTTTCCACCTCTCAGAAAGCCACCCATCTTAGGAGCAGCCTCTGCGCAGTTCCAAGTGCTCAGAGCTGGGCCGGTTCCCCGTGAATCTTGGGAGTCCGGCGGGCCCTGTGGCAGCGGTGGATTTGGTGTGCTGAAGTGAAAACACATTTCCACATTCGCTTTCCCGTTTATGGAAGAAAAAGGGACGGTTCAGGGGAAGAACAAAAAAAAAAGACATCACTCAGCATTTTCTCTGCTTCATTGTGAAAAAAGGGCTGGCTCGAATTTACGGCCAGATCTGTTTCTCTGACGGAGATGCCTGTCTGTGAGGCGTCGGGCTACGCCGTGTCTCAGAGCTACGAGCTTAATGCACTATAACTCACTCTGGTTGTTAAAAGCAGCAGGACAAAGCCAAGATATACACGCCAAATATCAGGCTGCACAAGCCTCCATCTCGTCTGAGTGGTACAGCGTTTAAGAGACAGGGTAATGAAGGGAACTCTGGAACACTGTGCCCTTTGACCCTTTTATGAATCATAGACATAATGTGCATCTTTCTGGTGCTAACATTAATCCTTTGGCAGAAATGGGCCCGGCAGTTCCTAAGACAACACAAAGAGGATGAGTGCTGAATTGATCAGTGGACGTATTAGAAAATACAACCCAGCAGAGTCATCCAATTTAAAAAAACAACAAACTTACAAAAAAAAAAAACACGCCCCAAAGAGCACAGGACGTGTTCGTGTGCCTTTGTTTGTGGAACGGAGACAGATCGTCCTGATATTTGGGGAGGCAGTGTTCTGGCTTCGTCCCGTACCTTGGCGCTGTGCAGCCAGATACCTCAGCAGGACCTTGGGCTCTTGCCCCCCCCCCCCCCCCCCCCGGTGGACAGACAATGTAGGGCGGGGCTGCCTGGCAGATCATTAAGGCAGCAAAGCAGCTCTTGAAAAATTTGCAGCTTATTATGGATATAATTAAACCCCTCAGATGAGCCCTCCTCGAGGGAGTTGGCGGACCCAGGTGCCCACTGCCGGCCCTTGGTAATGAATCTGCATCAGACGGAGGAAGAAGATGTGTGCTCCCGTGCTGCCCCTACACACTCTTTACTCTCAGACCTCCAACGTGGGTGTGGGGAAAACCAGTCACTAGTGCTCATGAAGGAGAGTCTCTGAACCATAGAATAAGATAAATCATGGACAACACTTCCTAATTGAGAGTGTGCATGAATTCAGATCCCCAGACTCCTGCTGAGTCATACAGAAAGAATTGCAGTGTCATACAGCATTTAGCGGGAAAAAAAAACAATTAGTGGAAAAAAACAAGGGTTTGATTATCGGAATATTCAATTCTAGGAACCATAGAATATTTAAATATCAGACTGTTCCACATGCACTGAAATACTGCAAGCATAACTCGGCTTTCTACAGCCCTTGAGTGATTCCAGGCCGCATATTTTGTGTCTGTGAGTGGGAGTGGGTGTGGGAGTGAGAGTGAGAGAGTGCGAGAGAGAGAGAGAGAACCGATGACTCTCGGAGTCTCTCGGGCTCTATCCTCAGGCGTTTCGGCCACGTGAGCCCGGCTGCACAGGTGACTTCCTCCTGAGTGCGAGGAGGATGCAGCTGCAGCGGAAGTGAGCGGATCAGCCCGGCGCGGGGATCTCAGCGGCATCGCCCGGCCCCGGCGGACATCGGCAGGCATTGTCTCTCCGAGGAAGGGAACCCCCCCCGCGACGGTGACTCCCTCACCTCTCCGCTATCAGTACTCGCTGCTGTTTACTCCCCGGGGATGCAGGCTTGTGGGGGGGGGCATTTTTGTTTTAGTTAGCGGAGGGTCGTGGGGGTGGGGTGGGTTGAGGCAGGGGGGTTCTGTTCAGTTCCTGTCCAGCTGGGGGATACGATGACAGGTCCTTGGCCCAGCCTGGTCAACAGCCAAACGCGGGCTCCACGCTCTTGAGCACGATATCAGCTTTGGGGTTAGATGTCTAACGCCCGGAAATCACAGCAGCGTAATCTAAATGGACAGGATATCTTCTCTTAGGCAGCCGTAAACATCAAAATGGCCCAGTTCGTAAACGATATGAAACCGCTCATGAGGGATTCTAGAACCCACGCTGTTGTCACGCAGATTTTTGAGTTCTGGTAATTGATTGATTTAGTCTTTTGGTTTGGCCGACATTTGTAAATTTGGAAGGGCTGCACTTTTGTCAGATTCTTATCAGCACCTGCTATCTCTGAGTTTGATTAGGCAGAAAGGAAAGCCATGCTGGCAGCTGATACGCGTGTTAAATTTCCCACATTCCAACGCAGTCCCAAAGCAGGGCTCCTATCAGGTAGTCTGACCCACTTCTGCCGGCTTTCCTCTTAAAGGAGGATTCAAGGTCCCCCCCCAGACGCTGGGGGATGGGAGGTGTGTGCACACCTGTGTTTTGGCGGTGATTGCACAGGTACCAAGAGACTGTGAGGGCAAAAGGAGCCCCTGGCCCTGGAGGGACTTTAGGAGGTGAGGGTGACATCATATCTGGGCCTCCAAATGCAATTTAGAGAGCATCACGTGTGCTTTACAAATGCGCCGGCCGTAGGAGACGTTGCCACGTCGGTTTGTTGAGACTCAGGAGGGACGGCGTGCCTCTTGGTGACCTTAACAGCAGGGCCGCGTAACCATGGGGCTGCGTATACACAGGGACAGAGTGCTGCTCCTCATATTCTCAAGGAAATCTCAGAACCAAAACGGCGGGGCTGGTTTTAAACAAACAGGCTTTAATGATAAAAAAACGATGAACGGGCAGTTTTTCAGTGTCAAGGCTTGGAAAGGCAGGAAAAAAAAACAGAAGAGGAAAAAAGATAAAGGGTTTGCTGTTAATTTATGGGAAAGTTTTGCTCAGAAGGTATCTGTACAGCAGTACGAGAGAATAAATCCCAGGGAAAGTGTCTGGTTGGCTATGACAGGTAATTATAAATCAGGCTTTTAAGAGCTACTGACTCTTTGTGTTCTTATACTGTATTTCGAAATGAACACTCTCCCTGGAAATCATTTTTAAATACTTATTTAATGACTTTGAAGATCCACTTAGGTGCACATGTACTAATTACAATAAGTACCAACTACCAGCTACGAGTACAGAGAATGCCCCAAAGGCGTCATTGAAACAACAAACAAAAATAAAGCAGCACTCAGAGAAAATAGAGTGAGAATTCAGCCTGTTTGAGTGTGTGGACCAGTCTGTAAGGTGAGCCTCTTAGCCTCTTAGTGTGATGTACAGGGTTTCCCGCGTTCTGCTGAAGGTGAAAACTGTAGCAACCTGTTTGCGAAAGCGCGGCCTTGCAAGCCTGGGCTGTCCCCGCGTGTATTTCGAGATGTCTAAATCTGCACGGTTGGGCACGTGCGTCTCATTCATCCTGGCGGTGAACAGAGCGAGAGGTCAGAACTGAAACCGCTTTGGAGAGATCAAAGGTCACGGCACACTCCGTTTCTGCAGCTGCTGTTGATGGCGTCTTTACCAGCGAGCTGCACCCGTTACCACCCCCCCCACCCCTCTGTGCCCCCCAGGCTGGCCTCTCCGCCAGCACTGGTGAGTTTAACACACATTCCAAATGTGTTTACTGTGCTCAGCCTTGGTTCTGCAGGGAGCTGAGGTGTGTTTCTTTCGCCCGCCTACGCTCTTTGTGGGTGCCCTGGGACAGGCGTATGGCCTCGGGGTGGGGGGGGACGATGACTTCCTCTCAAAGCCCTGCCATTCGCATAAACAGGGCAATTGTAAAGAAAAGAAAAAAAAAAAAGAAAACTCAGCCAAATGTCAGAGTGCTTTCCCGTGATTTTAATCAGCGTTTTTTTTCCCCTTCTCTTTCGCTCTCTTTCTATTTCAGGAGTCTTTTCTCTGCTCCACTTCTCCTTTCCTCTCTCTCGTGTGGGCAGCGGCTCAGTCAGGCTCTGGACTGAGCCCTGAATCAGCACGGAGGCCTTCAATCCCCCCCCGGTTTCTTTTTCTTCCTCTTTCTTGCGCGACGCTGTGGTTTCCCTTGTCGCTGTCCGGCGTTTGGTG